>NC_071260.1:2997500-3110000 GCF_023375685.1 Ictalurus furcatus | reverse complement strand
GATTGAGGGTGGTGGCTGTTGGTGAGCAGTTGGGAAGACGCCCAAACTGCAGAGCGTCCCTTGAGGGGGACATCAGGGTCTTGACGTGCCTCATGACGAGCCTCTCGAAGCGCTTCGTGATGATTGGTGAGAGTGCAAAGGGACGGTAGTTGTTGAGGCAGGACGCTGAAGACTTCTTTAGCAGAGAGACCGTGGTGGGGGCCTTGAGGCATGTTGGAACATGGATTGACTCTGTGTTGAGTTTTCCTCAAATCAGCGCCTGGTCTTTGTGACGAGGGGTAGTCTTCCTCACCATCATGTCATTCTGCACTTCAAACCAAGTGACCGTTTGGTCCTCTCTGTTCTTAGGGCCACCTTGTCACCTGCTCTGAAGGTGGAGTCTCGGGTCCTCAGCAGCCCAGGAACCTTTGCGGTCATCCACAGCTTCTCTTTGGAGCATGTAGTAACGGTCTTGGAGACAAAGAAAAGCAGTTCAAGGTGTGCTAGGAACATGATCAACTTTTGACGTGATTAATCCATCACACCACCCTGTTGTTGATTATTTTCCAATAACAGCACGACACAGTTTTATTGCTTACTTCATTACTGAACTACTTTATTTAAATCCAATGCGGGAGGACCGAGACAGTATTCCACATCTTATTGTGTCACTGTAAAATAATTCTTCTCAACTTTTCTGACCGGTCGTGAAAGTGGAGATGTGCAGCTGCAGCAGCAGTGCAAGCTTCGTTGGTGACTCTGGATGTTGTTGTTTTCTTCTGTCTTTTCTTTCTTTCATATCACCTCTTGTGTATCAGACCTGTCCCTGCCTCACACAGAGTCGGATTGGCACGGCTTCGACTTCCTGCCGTTCTTTGCCTGGCGGTTGGCATGTGTTGCAGCGCCCCCCTCCTGCTACTCACATGTCACTCGCATGTTGCCAGATCCGTGTTTCCGCTCTCCCGCCGACTGCATCATGCCACGGCGCCCTGATTTTCCTCTCCCAGCGCTCACACATACCCACGCACACACTCGCAACCACACCTGTGAACCTGCGATGGTGTGAGACCGCGCGAGATGCGAGCGCCAACATGTAAGTCCTCTCGGACGCGCACAGAAGAGTTTTGTCTCTGAAAAGAAAGGATGGCTAATTCCCGCCAGCTGGAAGCACTAAAAACGATTAATTATAGAGTAACACGTTTGAAAGAGTCTGAGCGTGCTGCATTGTGTTCGTTCCCTTTGTGAGAGCGAGGATTGAGAATTTGTCAGAATTGCTGTGCAGATCAACAGACTGCGAAATAAAAAGCCGTCGAGCGAGCGGCTCTTTATGACAGACAGATGCTTTATTGTGATGCGTTTAATCACCAGGCGGCCTGGACTCTCGCTCCGTCACCCACACGCACTCAAACACACACACACACACTGATGATAACCCGACGTGACCGAGTCAGAAAGACGGCCGTAAACAATCTGACTTCACACCGAACATCTGAGACCCTGAGCGTAATGCCCACATGCCAATCTGCTCGTTTGAGAGAACAGGCTGCCATTTTTGGATGCGCCGATTATTGTGGCATTAACGCTCGTAAATAGTACTAAGAGCTCAAAATATATTGGCTGGATTCAGTTAATTCAACAGATTATTACCTCTCTAAACTTCTCCAGTTCAATTTTGTAGATAAAACAATAAAGAATATTGCCAGTTTAGTTAGCTGTTTAATTTAATTTTTTTTATTTGTAGTGTCGGTGAACATACTTCATACCTAGACCTCCATCCATCCATCCATTTTTCTATGCATCTTATCCTACCCAGGGTCGCAGGGAGCCTGGAGTCTATCCCGAGGAACTCATACTCACACATACTCACACACTACGGACAATTTAGAAAAGTCAATCAGCCTACCACTCATGACTTTGGACTGGGGGAGGAAACCGGAGTACGCGGGGGGAACCCCCAAAGCACGAGGTGAACATGCAAACTCTGCGCCCACACAGGGCGGAGACAGGAATCGAACCCCCGACCCTGGCCACCGTGACCCCACCCAGACCTATATTTTCCCCCAAATGCTTTTGCAATACGCAAGGAATAAAACATTTACAGTGCCCTCCACTAATATTGGCACCCTTAGTAAATATGAGCAAAGAAGGCTGTGAAAAATTGTCTTTATTGTTTAAACTTTTGATCTTTTGTTAAAAAAGTCACAAAAATAGTCTGCTGTCATGGATATCAAACAACTGCAAACACAACACGGGTTTATATATAAAAAAAAAATCTTTGGTCAATATAAGTGTGCAACAATTATTGGTATTATTGGTTCATATGAGAGAAATATATTTGAAGTATATTAAAAATATTTTATTACAGCTGGGTGATTAGGAACAGGAAATTGTTTGATCATGAATTCCTGTTTCACAGGGGTATAAATATGAGGTGACACACAGGCCAAATTCCCTTAGTCATTCATAACAATGTGTAAGGACCAAGGAATATAGCTGTGATGTGTGGCAAAAGGTTGTTGAGCTTCACACAATGGGGCGTGTCTATAAGAAAATAGCACAAGCATTGAAAATGTCCATTTCCACCATCAGGGCAATGATTAAGAAGTTCCAGTTGACTGGAGATGTTATGAATCGACCTGGAATTGGACGTGTGTCTATATCGTCTCAACGCACTGTGAAGAGGACGGTTCGAGTGGACAAAAAATCTCCAAGGATCACAGCTGGAGAGTTACAGAAGTTAGTTGTGTCTTGGGGTCAGAAAGTCTCCAAAACTACAATCCGAAAGTCACCGACATCACCACAAGTTGTTTGGAAGGGTTTCAAGAAAAAAGCCTCTACTCTCATCCAACTCGAGCGTCTTCAGTTTGCAGACACTACTGGAACTTCAAATGGGATCGGGTTCTACGGTCAGATGAAACCAAAATAGAGCTTTTTGGTAATAAACACCAGAGGTGGTTTTGGAGCACACAGAGAGGTAGCCGTATGGAAAAGTACCTCATGTCCACGGTTAAATATGGAGGGGGATCTTTAATGTTTTGGGGCTGTTTTTCTGCCAGAGGACCTGGACATTTTGTTAGGATACATGGCATCATGGACTCTATCAAATATCAACAGATATGAAATGAAACCTGACTGCCTCTGCCAGAAAGATTCAAATGGGCCGTGGTTGGATCTCCCAGCAGGACAATGATCCAAAACATCATCAAAATCAACACACAAATGGTTTACTGACCACAAAATCAAGATCCTGCCCTGACCATCCCAGTCCCCTGACCTGAACCCCATAGAAACCCTGTGGGGTGAACTGAAGAGGAGAATCCACCAGCGTGGACCTCGCAATGTGAAGGATCTGGAGAGGTTCTGTATGGAGGAACGGTCTCAGATCCCTCACCATGTATTCTCCAACCTCATCAGGCATTATAGGAGAAGACTCAGAGCTGTTATCTTGGCAGAGGGAGCTAGCACAAAGTATTGAATAAAAGGGTTTCAATAATTGATGCACACCTACATTTAACAAAGATATTTTTTGGATAAACCTGTTTTGTTTGATATCCATGACACCACAGTATTTTTGTGATTTTTTTAAAAAAAAATTTTTCTTAAACAAGAGATCAAAAGGTTTAAACAATAGACAATTTTTCACAGCCTTCTTTGCTCATATTCACCAACCAAGGGTGCCAATATTAGTGGAGAACACTGTAGTGTTGTGCTGTTATAGGAAAATATTGAGAAAGCAGCCAGAAGCAAGGTGATCCTTTCTTTATAACTGCATGCCCTAAAGTGCCTCACTCGTAATGAGTGACGCATCATACATTTAACCATTTATACTTACATCTAATGCTGTGAAATATCAATAAAACAAGTTAGATCTTGTTATAGCAGCGGTACACAGTCATTCCTTCATCAGACTCTCGTTTCTCTGATCTCTCGTGAAGTTCATAAGACAAAAAAAAAAAATGCAGCATGTCATTGAGAAACCGTAAAACTCTCCTGTCCTGAGGTCTGAAAAGTTTGATGCTGTAACTTTTTATCTTAAGCATCCATCATACGAATCCCTGTGAATGAGCTGTGTATTTTTGCGCTATATTATACAGTATATAAACTGAATCATAGTAACATAACGATACAGCACTAAACTTTCCCCTTCGTGTATCGAGGTGTGTTAATGCATGGCCAGCAGAGGGCGTAGTTACTGCTTGCCGTTTGTGTGTGTGAGAGTGAAGGCACATGCGGTGATTAAAGTCAGGGTGTTATCATCGACTCTGATCTGAGATCCTCCTCATGACATCATGCTTTTGGGATTTGAGAGGAAGTCTCCAAATTGCACACACACAAATGGCTTACTATCTATCTATGGCTTATATTACTATCATTTTATTCATTTATTCACTATTTTATTAATTCTGTCTGTAGTTAAAATCTTGTGAATAAATCTCCAAATTCTCAGATATTCTGCACCTTAAAATATTCAGGGGTACCTCAAAACAAGACCAGGGGTTTTCAACTGGTGGAGCATGGTCCCGATGCTGACAGAGTATTTCAGCAGATCAGATTGAGTACCGAATACTGTAGCAGAATCCAGAAATGTGATGATAACTCTAGTTTACTAAACATGAACCAGAATGGCTTCTGTAGCAGGCTATCTGTTGTGGCTAATCCAGTTACACTCATTTTTTGTGAATTATTTAGCTAAAGGTGGAGCATCCAGTCATGGACAAGCCAAGTTAAGAACAGTTTTTAATTGCAGAATATCAGGCTCCTAAACAGCCTGTACACTTGGGCACCTGGCCACGTTACACTTGGGCACCTGACTACATTACACTTGGGCACCTGACCACGTTACACTTGGGCACCTGGCCACTTTGCACCTGGACACCTGGCCACTTTGCACCTGGACACCTGGCCACTTTGCACCTTGACACTTTGCACCTGGACACCTTGACACTTTGCACCTTGACACTTTGCACCTGGACACCTTGACACTTTGCACCTGGACACCTGGCCACTTTGCACCTGGACACCTTGACACTTTGCACCTGGACACCTTGACACTTTGCACCTTGACACTTTGCACCTGGACACCTTGACACTTTGCACTTGGACACCTTGACACTTTGCACCTTGACACTTTGCACCTGGACACCTTGACACTTTGCACCTTGACACTTTGCACCTGGACACCTTGACACTTTGCACCTGGACACCTTGACACTTTGCACCTGGACACCTGGCCACTTTGCACCTGGACACCTGGCCACTTTGCACCTGGACACCTGGCCACTTTGCACCTGGACACCTGGCCACTTTGCACCTTGACACTTTGCACCTTGACACTTTGCACCTGGACACTTTGACACTTTGCACCTGGACACCTTGACACTTTGCACTTGGACACCTTGACACTTTGCACCTTGACACTTTGCACCTGGACACCTTGACACTTTGCACCTGGACCCCTTGACACTTTGCACCTGGACCCCTTGACACTTTGCACCTGGACACCTGGCCACTTTACACCTGGACACCTGGCCACTTTGCACCTGGACACCTGGCCACTTTGCACCTGGACACCTTGACACTTTGCACCTGGACACCTTGACACTTTGCACACCTTGACACTATAATTGGCAACTTTACACTTGGACACCTGGACACTTACCACTTGGAAACTTACCACTTGACACTTGGACACTTGGACACTTTATATAACTTTAGTGCAATAATCTGTGCTAACATATACTGTACTTTTTATTGTACTTAGTTGTCTAGATTCTTGGTACGTGTGTGTGTGTATGTGTATGTGTGTGTGTGTGTGTGTGTGTGTGAGATCTGTTATATGACCAGCTTACTCTACCCTCATCACAAGCATTTTAATGTACACACTTGCTGACATACTTTGCAAATGATAATTCAACTTGATTTGACTCGGACTGTAGACTGGCTGCAGGGATAAAGATATTAGAAAGGGGAGCGATCACACAGACGTTTTATTTACCCTCTCTGGTCTGATTTATGAACTGACCACATGACGTCTTAAAACAAAAAAAAAAACATTGATAATAAAAACAGAATGGACAGAAGAGTGTGTGTTTATTCTTCCTGTGTAACACTCAAAACAGACGTCTCATCTGATCAGAGTCTCTGGCGATAGTTAACAGTGGTTAATAAATAAACCACTTTATTTGTAGCCATAAAATGATCATTAATGTTTAAGTATTCAAAAATGTAACTGTTGTTGATATTTCATCATGAAGGTTACTTTTTGTAAGTAAGGAATGTGAATGGCCCTTTTTCCAAATGTCACTTGAATGCCTCTGTTCTAGAAACTTCTAATGTGATTGGTGTTGAATTCTGATGAAGCTTTTGTGGTTGAAGTTAGCAAAATAATGTTGGTTTTTTTTGTTTTTTTTTTAACCCAACAATACTCCTATGACAAATTTTTTAATGTTTGTAAGAACAAATTGGAACTTCAACAACAATTTGATAAATATAATAATTATAATTAAAAGATAAGAATATGTTGAGTGGTTACTTAGTTATAGCTAGCTAGCTAGTTCAATTAGTCGAAATAATTTTTCTTACCTTTGAACAAAAAGGAGGGAAGGGAAATAGCTGGCTGATCTAACTAAATAATTTTAGCTATATATTTCAAGAAGATCACAAGGAATGTCATATTGTAGTCTTTGTATTTTGTTGAACGCTGTGCATGGATTTGGTGGTTGTTCAGAGCTTGTCTCAGCTAGCTTATGCTAGCTGGGTCTAACTAGCTGCTATTGGATACGGCGTATTCAGACTTTGCGAAATTTCTACACGATTGTTTTCAAGAATGAATGAATAAAAACTGTTCTAGGCATTTAACTAGACATCCAACTGAGAAGATGAATCGTTTGAAAGTCTTTGGCTAGGCAAGGCCGGTAGATTCTGTAGACTGCGGTTGTCTCCTCTCACGTAAACCTCGAGACAAAAAGCACGCACACAACGCTCTATCATCTAACCGACTAATCTTCAGAGAAATCCAGATCTCACATTTAATTAAAAAGGAACCAAGAATTGTCACCAGTTCCACCCTATTAAACGAGCCCAAAAGATCAGACCAAAGTTTTGGCACAAACATATTGCTTGGTTGTATTTTTTAAAATTATTATTATTATTATTTTTCATTTTTTTTTTACACTGAACTGGAGTTTTCCCTCTGAGCTTAGCAGGTTAGCACTTCCTCAATGAATGAGCTGCTCACCACACCAAGCTTCATTTCAAACTCATTAACATAACTGCATCCATTACTGATCGAGTCTTGTGTGTGTATAGGAGAGAGGTATGAGGGGAAAGTGAAGCATGCAGAAGATATGGCTGTTAGGAGAATTACAGATGGAGACGGGGGAAGGAATAATAAGGAAAAAGATAAAGGAACAAAAACAGACTCAGGATTTAAATTCAGACAAATGACGAAATGCATATGGACATTTTAGTTTTATCTCCTGTATGTAGCAAGCCTAAGATGGTTGGATGGAGATGAATGGATGGACTGATGGATTGTTGGATTGATGGATGGACTGATGGGTGGATGGAATGTTGGATGGAGACAGATTGATGGATGGATAGATGATAGATGGATGGACTGATGGGTGGATGGAATGTTGGATGGAGACAGACTGATGGATGGATAGATGATAGATGGATGGACTGATGGAGACGGATTGTTGGAATGTTGGATGGAGATGGATTGATGGATGGATAGATGATAGATGGATGGACTGATGGATGGATGTATTGTTGGAATGTTGGATGGAGATGTATGGATGGATGGAGATGGATGAAAGGACAATTGATGGATTGATCGATTGATGGAGAGATAGATGATTGACTGATGGGGATGGATGGATGGATAGATGGATGGAGCTGGATGAATTGATAGATTGATGTATGAAGATGGCTGGAGATAGATGGGTGGATGGAGCTGGATGAATTGATAGATTGATGTATGAAGATGGGTGGATGGAGCTGGATGAATTGATAGATTGATGTATGAAGATGGCTGGAGATAGATGGATGGATGGAGCTGGATGAATTGATAGATTGATGTATGAAGATGGCTGGAGATAGATGGGTGGAAATGGATTGGTGGAGATGGACAGAAGAACATGGATGGGTGAAAACGGATGCATAGATGGAGCAACATGATCTTTTAAACATTGTTGTGAACTGCTGGATTTGTCCAGAAATGGAAAGTTACGAGAATAGTTAAAAACGGCATGTTTTGGGGGGAAGGATTCTTAATCGTGCAGGAAATTCATTTGGTTCAAAGTTTTTGTTAATTTTTTTTTTTTTACGGCTTTACTGTGTCGAACATGTTGGGATAAAACAGACGTTTTAGCTTGATTTAGCTTCTGCACTGATTCCTCACTGGACAGATTTGATCTTGAAATGCTGTTTAGTGCGAAGATAAAAGAATGATAAGAAACGGAATAAATCAGTATCTGTAGATTCTGTCCATTCTTTTGATGGGAGAGTCAGGAAAGTATTTTCTACTGAATTTGCCTTATACATGATTTTTGTAATGAAAACACGTCAAGCATAGCTTTTCTTCCCCTCTAAAGCAAAACCCATTTGATAGCAGGTTATTACTAGAAATGATGTCATCGGATGACACATTTTATTGCAAAGAAGTCAATCTGATGGAAATGAGCTGCCTGCAGGAAAGGTGGCAAATGTTTTTTGATGAATGTTGATTTTTTTATTTTTTTTTCACGTGTATTGTGCATATAAAGGTGATACGAACTTTGCTAATGCGGTTTAACATATTTACCGTTAGAGCCGTCTAGGTCCTCTCGAAGTTTTCTTCAGGGAGTTTTTAGCCACCGCTGTCTCCACTGGCTTGTTCATTGGGAATCTAAATCTCCTATACTGTATGGCCAAAAGTATGTGGACACCTGACCATCTCCCCTATATATGGTTCTTCACCAAACTGTCAGAAAGTTTGTGGAAAGGATCGTTATGGTCAGTGGAGGAGATGGAACACTTCTGAGTGCTTGCACTGAGAGATAAATGAAAATGACATGTTTCATGCTGCGTTATCTTCTTGTATACGAGGTATTTCTGCGTGATGACATGCCGTGCTTCCAAAAGGCACGCAGTGCTCGCTTTGTGTCACGTTGCGGGCGAACCATTTGGAATATTCAAAATTCTTTTGATAATCTATATGAGGCTTACTCTGGAGATGACCTGTGCCAGATTTGGCGATGACTGGACAAAGTTTGTAGGAGGAGTTGGAGGAAAAAACACTTTTTAACAAAATCCAATATGGCCATGAGGAAGTACACTTGAATTTCAGATGTTGGTGTGTGTGTTTGTCAGCATACTCCAGGAAATTCTAAGCAAAATTTATTGTGAGTTTAGCACAAATTCTTGAAATGATAAAAATTAAGTTGTTACAGTAACTTGACCACAGGCTGGTGCAGTCACAAAACTTCTTGGGTACAATCATGGCATGGTATTAAATATACTTATCAAGTTTCATTACGATAAGTAAATGCATTGCTGAGATACACCCTCACATCCTGTTTTTTTTTTTTTTACATTTGTCAGTGGAGAACGGTTTTGAATATCAAAATTCCTTTGATAGCTTTTGTCCAGACAGGTCTCAAGGTGATGTAAGCCAAATATGGTGACGATTAGACAAAATTTGGAGGAGGAGTAGCAGAAATGGCAGATAGATGTCCACATTTTTAGCATGTTATTGTAACTTTTTACCAGCAAGTGCTGCTGTCACTAACTTTGTTATATAGCTTCCGGTCATGGTCCTGAGTATGCCTACCAACTTTAGTGTCCGTGTGCAAAGTCATTGCTGAGATACAGCCTTGCTTCCTGTTTGGTGGTGCTGCTGTCAGTTTTATTAGCCCATTTCGGGCAAACCATTTGGGCTATTAAATTTGTTTGATAGCTTTTATGAGGCTTACTCTGAAGATGAAGTTTTGCCAAATTTGTTGTTAATTGGACAAAATTTGTAGGACGGGTCGTGAAGAAACATTTTTGGAAAAATCCAAGATGATAGGCAGAAATTGATGTCATAGGTTATGCCGAACTCTTCTTGATCCAGGGATGGCTGGCTTTAAAATTTTGGACACAAGGTTAAAATGTTTATGACCATAAACCGTGCTTCCAAATTAGGCCAAAATTTGACCCGACGGTGGAGCTAAAGTGTTAGGAGCTGTCGGCCTAAATTTGGTCAGAATGTTCCTTAGACCCTTCCCGATCAGTGTGCCAAATTTCACAACTTTTTACCAGATGGTTCTATGAGCCACCATAGACATCCTAGCCAGAAGAAGAAGACGAAAACATAGAATAGCACACCTTTGCTGCTTGGTCCCATAATAATAATAATAATAATAATAATAATAATAATAATAATAATAATAAAACAGCAAACAGATGAGCCTAACAGAGTGCCTACCATTTTGCAAACCTGCATGCACCAAAGTGACGTATGGAATTGTGCAATCGCTGTACAGTGTGGAAGGAATCTTTCTATGTGAAACACACCTGCGATTAACTCCGCCCCTAAATGAGCCCAGAGTCAGTCCTCACTAATACCAAAATGAGTCATATCTACCTCCTGTTTGTCACTGCAGTGTTGTAGATATTCTGACTAAATCACTTCAGTAATATAATATGCAGTACACTGATTAGTCATAATGTACCACGCCCTTTTTCCACCCCATGTCTAAAAAAAAAACCATGGACATTCCTGTGCTCCCTCTTCACTCTCTACAATCTTGGACTGCGATTTGGTCTATAAAAATGACCAAACACTACATGGTTTGTCATGCTTTAATCACAGGATATTATATATTAGCCTGCCTGAGGGTAAGTGCTACGGCAGCTGACACACGGCATCAAATAAATCAAGTCTGATTGCATTTCATAAATCAGGAACAATAGGCTTTCAGCGTAATGGGCCTTTTTAATAAGAACACGCAGGCAAATACAAACTGACAGGTACTTTAAGAGAAGGCGACGTGTTGTCTTCAGGAGTCAGATTCCTGCTGGTCTGCTGCCTACACACACGTACACGCGTACACAGAGACGCACAGAAGACAAGTGCACATCAGTCACGGTAATGACAACAACGATGATTGAATCTATCCGTAATTATGGATGCACAATGCTTGTCTACCTGCTGCGACACGGATGAATCGGAAATGCTTGAAAGAGCAGCGAGGGCGACAACGTGCCTCGCTTTGTCATTACTGAATAAAAGCTGCGCACACATACACACACACATACACACACACAATAAATAGCCTTAATTGGAGCAAAGCGACTGAGACACGTCAGTGCAGCCCTTGCCTGATGGGATCTCATTCAAGCTCCCCGAGTCTCTCGGCTCTACAAAGAAGCCCTGCTCGTGTTGCTCATTTAGAGCCAAAGGATAAAGAAAGCACTCAGCTCGTGTGTTTTGCTCAGACGCAAGGCTCTGGCCTTGAGACGAACAAAAATAATTATTATTGCTGAACAGCAAGCTTTGTAAGGATTTCATCCCTCCTGCCCTTTTGCTGTGTAAATTTATCCAGTAGGCTGTGAGGGGAGGAGGAAGGGGACGGGTGGTTTGTGTAGCTCAGCTCTCTACTGTTTCCCATTCCTGATTCTCATAGATCTAACCCATCAGTATCCATGGGAAATAAAGGAAATAAATCCGAGATCTGCGTAATTTACGATAGCGGACCAGCATTACCAAGCCAGCATGTGGTATAACGTGAAAATACTGATGTATTTTCGTGTACCACTGCTTTGGCCTTGGGGTGATGGGTTTTCCAACCGAGGCGACGTGAACGTCCTTTACATCGTGTTATCTAGTAAAAGTGGGTCACAGCAATAAGGAGACTTGTAAGAGCTTCTTTTCTCACGTTAATGAGAAATCCAACACAGAACCAACCCAACCTAGTGGACACATTGGTGCAAAAAATAAATAAATAAATAAAAATGTGACTGGACAGATTAAAGGACTAATGCATCATTCTTTTTTAGGTAGAGATCACCATTGGCTTTTACATAGAAGATATGAAACAAAGCATCTCATGCTTCTTGTAAGTTCAGGACCTAGACATCAGTGGGCCATTAAAGGCAGAAATTGGATATCCAGACAGGACTTTCTGCAGGTGTAACTGGTTGTCGTCTGCGTTGTGTGTTTTTCTTCTAACCCAATAAATATGTGGACGGGAACTGGGTTGAATCTTCATTTAATCTCTGTCCCATGAAGACACATTGCGGAAAGGGGGCAGAAAGGAGGGGAAATAATATAAAGACTAAACATAAATGACAAAAAAAACAAAACATACGGATGATGCATGAAACTAATCATAACCTTTTATTAAAGTAAAAACATGAAAATAATCAATCATGGGATATAAGGCAGTAAATATTATTTAGAAAAAGAATATTAGTTTAAAAGTAATTTTTAAGGCAAAGATGAAATTAGATTAATCAGAGCTAAAAGGGTTCCGGTGACAGGGTACGCCGGCGTGTTTTGCTGCCGCTCTTGTTACCGTTTGGTTTGTTTTCGTTTGTTATTTTAAGCCATGTTTGTTTATTTTTTAAATAACTGCGAGTTTTTTTTAAAGTTACGTTGTCTTTAGTGCCGTTACGATTGCGATGTGGTGGTGCCATTTTATATATTTTGGACTGCAGTTTTTTTATTTCTGTGCTCCACCTGGAATAACCTGCAGCGTGTAAGTCTGAATCGACGCCTCGGCTCGGCTGCGTGTGTGGATCGCGTGTGAGGGTTGTACGACTTTGTGCTCCGGAGTTTCACTCGCTCTGGCCTTGCGAGTGTGCACTCACCGACCATGGCGCTGAGGTACACTACACGCCAGCTATTGAATCTAAAACAGAACTGTTATCGCCTAGCCAAAGACTCTTACGATCTCTGTCGAGATGCTGGTCTGCTACGTCCTAAGCGATATATCCTTCGGGGCTTGAGGCGCAGTCTTGCTGTCTCGTCCTCTCCTAACGTCTATGTCCCTATCTGTCGACGTAAGACCAACAAACTGCTCCATACTGGTGTCGATCACAGCAATTTCATATCGGTTCCCCGCGTGGAGATTAAACCACCGTCGTCTCCGCTTCAGAGCCTGGCTTACGCCGCATTATTCAGTGCACGGTCTGTGAATAACAAAGCGCTGCTGTTGTCGGATTTTCTTACAGATAAAAAGCTGGACTTGTTGTTTTTAACTGAAACCTGGCATAAAGAAAATGATGGGCTCCTGTTTAACCAGATCACTCCAGCGGGCTTTGGAGTTTTAGCTCTCCCGAGGCTATCTGGCAGACGCGGAGGCATTATTGTGGTTTACAACCTGAAGTTCAACACAAGCGCTGTGTCTGTTCCGCAGTTTTCATCATTTGAATGTCTGGTCTTGAGTATTTCCGCTCCTGTATCCACCATCATCGCTACAGTCTATAAACCACCTAAGACTGAGACACATGCAGCTTTTATGTCAGAGTTTGCAGACTTCCTGTCGATGTTGAGTATGAAGTTTGACAGAATTGTAATTGTAGGAGACTTCAGCATTCATGTGGACCGTAGTGACTCTGTGGCGGCTAAGGAATTTCTGTCGCTAATTGATTGTTTTAACTTCACACAGTTTGAAACTGACCCGACTCATAACAAGGGTCATACGCCGGATCTTGTGATTTGCTAATGGCTCGTTTGTATCGCAGTTTTCATCTATTGACATTGGACTGTCTGATCATTCAGCTGTCTTTTTTAACCTCGAACTGTATCATTCAAGTGAGCCTACCATCCGAACAGTAACCTTCCGCAACTGGAAGTCTATCGATCAGACGGCTTTCTCCAGTTCTGTGGTTTCCATCCTAAGCGATCTTCATCCCCCATCGCTGGAGGAGAAAGTTCTGCAGCTAAATTTCACTCTTGCTGCTAATCTTGACACTTTTGCTCCTCTGAGGTCACGTAAGGTCACATTCACCCGCTCTGCTCCCTGGTATAATGACGATCTGCGCTCTAGAAAGGCTGTATGTCGGAAAATGGAGCGAAAATGGCGCCTTACTGGACGGAATGTCTACTATCGAGCGTGGAAGGATCTTCTGGGGGATTATCGTGCACTACTGGAGACTGAAAGATCCTCTTACTTCTCTCAGGCTATTGTAAATAATCCAAATAATCCCAGACACTTGTTCCAAACCATAAACAGATTGCTTCAAGTTAGTACTGTTACCACTTTGCCTGTTTCTCAGCAGCTCTGTGATTCTTTTCTACAGTTTTTTAATTCTAAGACTGTCAATGTTCGCAAAGAAATTCCCGTTAACCCTGACTGTGCCACTTCACTCCTTCGTCCGTCTGGGTTCACTGGTGCTTCTTTCACTCATTTCTCACTGCTTGATTCTGAGGCTCTCACAAGGGAGGTATCCAGCATGAAATCTTCCACTTGCTTGCTGGATCCAATTCCTACGAATTTATTCGAATCGTGCTTCGCTGTGTGGTGCCCTACTATCCTCAGCGTTATAAATGAATCACCGGAGACTGGGGTCGTTCCAGCAGTGCTAAAGACTGCTGCTGTTACACCTGTACCAAAAAAGATTTGAACAATTTTCGTCCCATCTCAAATCTTCCGTTTTTGGCGAAAATACTTGAGCGTGTTGTTGCCTCTCAACTCTGTACTCATCTTACAAACAATAACCTCTTTGAACCCCTTCAGTCAGGTTTTCGTAAATTTCACAGCACTGTTGGTCAAAGTTGGTTCCCAGTTTATTTCTGTGTGTGGCTTTAGGTCTGACACTTGCTCGGTGCTCACTGGTGTTCCTCAGGGTTCAGTTCTAGGCCCTCTACTCTTCAATATTTATCGATCTCTACTTGGGCATCTGCTGCGATCGCTCGGCCTCCACTATCACTTTTATGCCGACGATACCCAAATCTACATTCACTCTGAATCTGGTGAAAACATTGATGCTTGTTATCTTTCTGACTGTATTTCCAAGATAAAAACATGGATGAACAATAACTTTCTGCGCCTGAACAGCGGGAAAACCGAGGTTATGCTTATAGGTTCCCGTCATCAAATTCGCGAAGCGGCTCCACTGACTCTGTTTGTTGATGGCTCTGATTTAGAGACCCAAAGTAAGATGAGGAACCTTGGTGTAATTTTTGACCCCAGCCTCACTTTTGATTTTTTATGTTCAGGGCACTGTGAAGGCATCCTTTTTTCACCTCAGAAATATAGCCAGACTACGCCCAATGCTAAACTTATCTGCCGCTGAAAAGCTGATTAATTCATTTGTTGTCACTCGTGTGGATTACCGTAACGCCGTTTTAGCCGGAGTTTCTAAAACCGCAATAAACAAACTGCAATATGTTCAGAACTCTGCCGCCCGGATCCTGACGGGAACCAGGAAATGTGATCATATTACTCCTGTTCTGGAGTCCTTACACTGGCTCCCGGTCAGGTTCCCTGTCGATTTTAAGATCATGATGTTGACGTACAAGGCATTACATGGATTGGCTCCTCATTACTTATCTGGTTTATTAATCCCTTACACCCCAGATCGCAGACTGCGCTCCTCACAGTGTAATCTGTTAACTGTTCCACAAACCCGCCTAAAATCTATGAGTGACGGGGCTTTTTCTGTCTACGCTCCTTCACTTTGGAACTCTCTTCCTCCTGAACTCAGGGAAGCTCAGACCTTTGGCATTTTTAAAGCTCTTCTCAAGACACACTTTTTTTTTTTTTTAAACTTGCATTCGACCGCTGATGTCTTTTTAGATTGTTTTCTAATTATTTTTATTATTAATGTTGTTGTTTTTGTTCTTATGAACTTTTATTTGTTTTATTTTTCTGTGGACTGTATTTTATAAAGCGCCTTTAAAGCAGCTTCTCAAAGTGCTGTACATAAAATGAAAGTTTATTATTATTATTATTAAAAAAAAAATTTAAAAATCATACGTCTCCCACGTAGACACGTCGTGGAAAGGGAAGAGGAGGAGCCAAAACAGGACATTACACAGACCAATGACATCATGACAATTAAAATGGAAAGTACTCACACAAGTAGACAGCTACATCAGGTATACGTTTCCTTTTGTGTAATTCTACTCATTAAACGCATGGAATACTTCCCATACCCGTTTAGATTGGGACAGTGAGGAATTCATGATTAGTACACCAGACATGGGTCCAATCGCTGGTGGGGCAAAAACAAAGCCGGATTGGCCATAATGAACTAAGACAGAAAGGAAACCAAACTAAAGTGGAAAAATAAACATCAGGGATGGAACTATATGATGTAAAATCAGTTATTTCAAATGAAGGGTGGAAACAGTGGGACTACTGGGGGTAATAAGCATAATGATCGCTAACTTGCACACTGCCTTAAGTTTC
This sequence comes from Ictalurus furcatus, assembly GCF_023375685.1. Classification (NCBI taxonomy): domain Eukaryota; kingdom Metazoa; phylum Chordata; class Actinopteri; order Siluriformes; family Ictaluridae; genus Ictalurus; species Ictalurus furcatus. The sequence continues at coordinate 3,093,636 of NC_071260.1, read as the reverse complement.
ACAGGATCTCGCTTCGTGTAAACCTGACCCAGACTACCGTTACAGCATTTTTACTTTTTTTTTTTTTTTTAAAGTCTTAACCGTACTCTTTACGCTCCCTATTTCATCCTATATTGCTGTTTTTATTTGCTGATTTTGAAATCTAATGCAGCGTCCGTGAGAATTTCATTGTACAGTAAATCTGTTGCATGTGACAAGTTAAGCACTGATAAGTTCTGGAATCCTAATAACAGAGGACCATATAAGGAAAGTGGGAAGGAAACCAGGACAGGACTAGAATCGGCGTGACCATGACTTACCTTCACTAACGAGAATAAGAATGAGGTCGCTTTTGTTTATACCTACGTGCATAAAATATCCCATAGAATCTCAGAAACGCGAACATAAAAAAGTGCTAAAGACGCAATAAAATAAGGTTCGCCGTCCGCAACGTCACGCCATACACAGCGCAACCGATTTTTAAAAAAATATTTATTCACATCCACTTCAACTACAAAATGGGAACTAAATGGAGAAACAGCGCCCCCAGTAATGCAGCTCAGCCACTGCAGCGTGCTGGCTACCGCAAACACATCCGAACTAATCCGAATGCCATTTCTTTCGTCGTAATTGAACGGCTTATTCTTAAATTCTGTATTTTCTGATAGATTGCTTTCTTTGACGTAATTAATGTGAACCGAGTTTCACAAAATACGCGTGTGACTTTATTATTATTATTATTGTTACTATTATTTTAATCGGAGTAGCCGAGAACACTTTCAGCCAAAGGAAATGAGTAAATAAGTTGAGGAAAAACATATATATTCACTCACGACATCCTACTGAGCTTGTGGAAATTTACATATATGGCATCTTATGTGAAGTTTAAGTTTTGTGTTTATCTCTAAAATAAATAAATAAATAAATAAATAAATAAATAAATAAATAAATAATTTCAAATGATTTCACCAGTTCCTCTCGAAGGAGCTCATCATTAATTGTTAAGCATTGCGGTATGTTTTCTGTCTATTAATATCCACCATGGAATATGAAAGTAAACGAAGTGCCCAGACAAGCTTTTTATTTATTTATTTATCTATCTATCTATCTATCTGTCTAGTTATTTATTTATTTATTTATTTATTTATTTCCCAACTTCTGAGATTCAAAACAGGATCTCGGATGTGCACGGTAAACATTTTCTCCGCAGCCGCTGACTAATGACTTCTATTACCCGAAAGCAATAAGCGGTTCTAAAGTGTTCTCTCGGTCTGGCTTTGAAACTTTTTAAAGCTGAAATCGCTTGCATAACTAGAAAGAAAAAAAAAAAAGTATCATCAGATACCATCAGTTTGAAATATTCAACACTTTTGACTAATGCAGGTACTTTTGGTAGGAGCAGAACGTGAGATAGGAAGAGGCATCGGTCTCCTCAGCCGACCGAGCCTGACGACGTCGAGCACCCCGGGCGTTCTCAGGCATCGGCGGCTCACGCAGCTGGACTTGTCGCGTAAGATTTGTAACTTTGTTTGTGAAGGCATTAAAAGCACCCTCGTCTCGACGGCAGGCATATCTCACGCTCAGACATCGGCCTGTTCATCTCCGACGCGAACCTGCCCATTCCTTAGCGGAGACTTGTTAAACGCATTAGCACAGCTGGCACCGTGCCGTACATCTCCGAGATGGATATGGCTAGCTCAGGTGAGATGCTGAATGGAGTAAATACGATCGTTTCCGAGCCAGTCAGCAGCCGCGGAGATAAATGGAAAGGAATAAAATCGAGAAAATGCTTGATGATTCACCGCATAGCAGACGTGAGCTTAAATCCATCACGTACGGGACGTCCCGAGTGCCTCCGTTTCATTTCCACACTTTTTCTGATGCCTTTTAGAGGAACCTCAGAGGCTCTAAGACGTGACGACACACCCGATCCGGAGTGCGTCTGTGTGTGAGACACATTGTGGTGGCTTATTTAATTACAACAATTGGTAGTGATTGTTTTTCATTTGCGATATTTGACATGATTAAATTTGCATGGAAAGGTTAAAGGTTAGAGGCCAGGTCATCGTCCTTACATCATCTTGCGATGTCATTCATATGGAAATGAACCAAAGGACAAAACATTTTGTCTTTTTTCATGAAATTAAGGGGAAGAAGAAGATATTTAAAAAAAAAATAATAAAAAATAGCAATCATGTTTCCAACCCAATGTGGAAAACAACACACACACACACACATATACACAGCACATATATTTATCCTGTTTTGAATTTCAGAAGTAATATAATGAAAGATATGTTTCAAATTTTTAATGTATCTAATAAAAAATTGGATAAAAAACAGGATAACCCGTTAGCCCTGAGAAGCTTCCGGCTCACCCTGAACATGTGGAAATGAAACCTGGGAGAGAGTTGAAAAAGGGGTATGTTTATGTAACAGGAGATTTGTGTCGAGGAGAGATCGATGCTAAGCGTGTGTTCCAGATGTTGCTAACAGACACAGTTTTAAGAAGGTCAATACGCAGCTGTCTTGAGATTTTAGCTCGGAAATGTCAACTTTCCTACGTCGTGTTCGCTATGCTGATGAAGATGCCTGTCCGATCGCTCAAATCTGGAATGCTCCAGACCGCAAACTCTTGTAACAAAGCTGTAACTTCGTCCAACCCGTGCGTCGATCTTTACGGCTAACGTGCACTCTCTAGCGGCGTACAAGATTCCAATTGGAATAAAATCCGGAGCTGACTTTTCTGGTTGAAACGTTGTTGTTTTTTTGTTTTTGTTTTTTTTCTTCCCCGCCCGTTGGCTGCGTTCATTTTTGCTCTTAGCGGTGCCAGTGGGATTTAGCCTTCGTGACATCTCTGCCTAAAGATCGCTAACTAGCCGGACCAAATCTCTGTTGGAACTCAGCGCTCGATGTTTTGTATGGCTGCACTGCAAGCTGGGACATTTCTCATGAATATGACCTTGAACGTGCCGTCACTGGGAAAACATGAGTGAGAAAAGAAGCTTCTGCTCTATTTGTTTTCAGGCGTGAACAGCAAAATGACCGTTCTCACTCATCTTTTAGATTCTCCTATTAAACCCCATTGTAACTGCCTTGCCAATATGCTGTTCGATGTTGTACTTTGATGCCTCTGGAGACTCTAATGGCGGCTATTAGTCACATAGTGACTGCACACTGAATCTCTTTGTACTTGTACAATGACCGTAAAGGTATTCGTATGATTTCATAAAATAGGGATTTCCAGCCCACTTACTGCTCATCAAAGAGACAGCACATGAAATAGTTTTTTTTTTTTATTATTATTATAGTGTTAACGCCTCAGACTTTTGCGCTCTTTCTATCGCTACCTGTTTTGGAGTTTGTGAGAATGCACTAAGCTAAGCTCTCGTGTTTTGAAATTGAAATTGCGTCACGTAAACAAGTCGTCGAGATCATTGCGAGAGGTCTGCTCAAACCTTGAGAACTTTCTGAATTTCTGTGGTGAGGTGTGAGGACCAGAGACTATTCCCATGACTTCATTTGTAAGAGCGGTTACAGTATAAAAAGTCGCAGGTTGTTGATGTTCGTTTGTACCACTTTTATAACTTTGTTTGTAGAAAATAAATCAAAATCCAACCCCGTCACCCTCGCCCGTTTGAGTTCGGTTAAACTATCCTGATAAGGATGCGAATCTTCTAAAACTTACACGTGGAACAAGTTTTTTTTTCCTTTTTTTTAATGATATGGTGTAATAAAGGATGAATATTTATTTATTTATTTATTTATTTATTTAAAAAATTTTTTTTTTTTCCAACAGCATTCTGGAAAACATATGGAGTTCTGCAAGATTCCACTCGGTGAAACGGGAATCTTCATGGATTCAGTCTTCGGTCCGTCTCTGACTGATTAAGCACGCATTCAGCGCATATGGACATCACCAAGTTACTAAATCGAGCTCCTGCCAAATCCAGGTGAGAAACAAAGCGAGCGCATCATGTCGATTGAAGAAAAATGATGTTTGCTGTCAGGTTAGTTAGTAGGTTGCATTTTTTCCCCCCTTCTCTTTCTGTTCATAACCCGTAGCGCTGTACAGTAGTAGCAATGATCCGTGCTTTACAAAATAACTCCAGTCCATGGAGAAAAATCTCCTCGAGATTCGGCCCAGAGGACGGTTTATTTCTCGACGTTATTTAAATATTCTGAACACATCTGCTGCAGTAAAGGATTAATATCGGATCGATGCGTACATAACGTTTTCAGTGAGACAGAAATGAACCGTGAGAAAACATCTGAACGTTTGTTTGTGACGTGTTTAGTTGTCCTTAGTCGGTGCTGTATTTTTTTATTATTCCCGTGAGAAGCTAGCAGTCGTGTGCCGTGTCGATGTCGCAGCAGGATGCTGGGGGAGGGGGGAGGGGGGGGGAGTGAAAATGGACAGAGTTCTCAGTGAGTTAGTAGAAACGAAAGAGCGAGAGGTTCTTTTCTTACACGCTGTTTTCCAGGAACGTTCAACGTCACGTGAATGAGAGATCGTGGAAGCGTACGAGTAGAGGAGTCGGTCGTGCGGACGTTAGACTAGAAGTCCCAGAATGCAATGCGGCGACGCGGAGTTACAACAGATGATGGGTGAGATGGCACAAAGTTGAAGCTTTGGAAGCTGGTGTGTTTGTGCAGAGTGTACAGATGAAGAGGTGAGAGAGCAGGACGGACGAACGGACTAAAGTGCCGCTGCATCACTCTGTTTTTTTGTTTTTTTTTAGGAATCGTGGGTAATATAGGAAAGTGTTAAAACCTTGAAAAACCATGATGAAAGACATTAAAACTCAAAAAGTATTTGAAGATATATTGAAGATCAGTATACAGATTGTTCCGTTTTTTTTTTTCTTCTTCTCCATCTTTAATGTTCTTCGGAATAAAAGTACTTTCAGCAATATTACAGATTTTCTCTTTTTTCCTTTCTAAAGAGAGTATCAATGTTCTCAGAAAACCTGACGAGTTGATGTTTTTGGAACAAAACAGCTCTTGTCTTTGAAATTTACACTGGTGTAATTACACAGCGCGGCACGCTTTACTCATAAACACGACGCGGTGCGATTAAGAGTCGCGTCGCCGCGACGACACCGTGACCGGTTCAGAAATGGAAGTGAATAAACTCCATGTCAAACCGAGCATCGCTGATCATAACACGCTCTTTAAAAGAGCAATTATATTTTGGTACGGGATGTGCAAATGGGTGAGAAGTGTTCTAATGGGTGGATTAAATGTAGACAGCGACGTGTGTAGGGAAAAGTGCACGCTTCGTTTTAGTCTAATAAGCACCTCGGACTGTGCGGCTAAAGATTTTCTGGTTCACCCGTGTGTTGTATTTTTGATCAAAATTGCCCGGGCTTTCTTAACACTGCCTTTAAAGCATTTTAAACCTATTTACCATCACCTGTTGTTGTGTTACACATTTGTATCAAGCCCGTTTCTTCCTTTCGTGGAATTTATGATGTATAATCCTCACTGACATGAAGTAAAATAAGCAAAATAGGCCTCGTTTCATAAATTCGTATGTAAATGTTTATGTAAAAGATCAAACTTATGAAAGATTTACAGAGTTTCAGAAACGTTGATTTTTCTTCCTACCTGCGGAGCTGATTTGCATTTGGTCACGCCCCCAAACTCTATAAAAGGTCAAGCTCACAGAGATGAAATGACGAGTAAAAGGCAACTTTCTCAGAGCTGGAAACTGGAAAGATGTTTAGATTCAGCGTCGGAAATCGGAAAAGGTGAACGAAGTGGGGGGGGGGGGGGGGGAGAAAATGGCTTGACGTGGAAATGGAGGAAAAGATACCATTCGGAAGCACACGTGAGATTTTATAGACTGCAATATGAAAATTTAGCTCAAAGAGATCAAGGTATTTGCTATTTAAGCATCACAGATGTAAACAGGTAACGTGAAAGAGTGACCTACACATCAATTTACCTGCTTCACAAACTGCCTAGAGGAGACCGTCCTCCAAATACCAGCGACTGGGTAACGAGGGGATTAGTCAGAGATGCGACCAAGAGAAGAGGTCAGGGAGAACTCAAGGTTTTGGAGAGATTCAAAGGAAAAATGTTTACAGTAGAAACGGTTGCTTCCTTTCTACCTTTTATAGGAAAAACACGTTGTGTACAAACATTAAAAAGAAATCCACTTTCGTCAACGACCCCGCGGACAAACACGGCTGTCGACGAGTAGGAATTTCATGGCGTGAACGGATCATAAATGACTACTGGAGCCATTTTCTATTCTCCCCCAGTCTCAGCCCGTGGCTCTGAATCTGCCCAGCTGTCCCGATAAATAAACGGGACGGAGGAAATCCGTCTGACCTCAGGAAACTCCGTCGAGTTTGACGAATGAACCGCAATCGCAGCGTGCTGGGAATTAATAACATGAAGGAAAACGGGCTGATTACTCGTGCGGGATTCAAATTTATGGCTATCGTAAAAGATTCCCACCTCATCAGCAGCTTTTCTGAACCGCTGCATACGCAGAGAGGTTTATGTGCATGAGGCGGGCAAGGCGGAGGAAGATGAAGGGCAGGTCGACTTTAAGGAATCAAACAAGTTTACTTATTTATTTCCTTTTTTTTTTTATTTTTATTTTTTTTTTTAAAAATAAATCTATAGTTTTTTTTTTTAATGTAAAGCAGGCAATTTAAAATAAATAAATAAATAAAAACAACTTGAAAAAGAAACAGGACTTACTTAAATGTCTAAAATAATAATAATAATAATAATAATAATAATAATAATAAGTAAAAAGTCTGATTAAAGAATTCTTAAGAAATGATGCAGAACAATGATGCGTTACGTCGCATCCTTATAAAAAAAAAAGAAAACGACAATAAAAATAATAAGTAAATAAATAAACAAGTAAGTAAAATAAAAATGAATAATACTTATCTACAGTAATATGCTACTACTAATAATAGTAGTTGTAGTAGTAATAAAAGTATTATTTGTTAATAATCAATACAGTAACTTTAAATGAAATAAATGCATGAAATACATTGAAATAAATTCTCATGTATAAATAAATGAATAATACGTACAATATTTCAATAAACTCCTTGTGATATTTCCTGAAGCACTGTGAGAAGTAGTGTAATGTGCATAAAGAAGTGGAGCATTGAGAATTTATAATGTTTAGAAATGCCAGCACATTTCCAGACACACGCACACGCACGCGCGCACACGCACGCGCACACGCCTTCCTCGTCTTCCTGAGAGAGTTTCAGGTATCATAGAGATCAGACTCCATACATCAGAGCGGCGGAGGCTGTCACACTGTGAATGGATTTTGTCATGAATGAATAAGTCGTGAAAATGTAGCGGTGTGGAGGAGAGATTTACACCACTAAAGCTTTTTCATTGTCGCTGATGTAGGATTAGAGGCAAGAAATACACTGAACTGTTCAACTGAAAGAAGTTCTGAGCCTCAGGAGTGCAGTGGCTTAAAATCAAATAAACACAGATTCAAGAAATGCGCTTTAATAAAGAACGACATCTTGTGAAATCAAATCCGATTGAGAGGCTATCCCAGGAACACCGATGCTGCCGCCACCATGCTTCACCGTCGGTATGGTATTCTAAACTTGGTCTCAACAGACTATAGGAGATGTCATCTAGCCACCCTACCCCTATAGACCATACGTGTGAGGAATATGAGAGATGGGTGTCATGTGCAGAGAGTGAGCAGTACTTGCCAGACATTTCTGCAGCTCCTTTAATGTTGCTGTAGGTCTCTTGGCGGCCTCCCCGGTACGTTTTTGTCTTCTTCTTTTCGTACAGTTTGGAGGGATTTCCTGTTCTTGGTGAAGTCATTGTGGTGGCGCATTTTCTCCACTTGTTGATGATGGCCTTCACGGTGCTCCATGGTACACCTAATGCTTTGGGAATTCTCCTGAGCGACATCTTTTGTCAGTGCGATCCTGTACATGCTTTGTTCTTTGAGGAAGGAGTATGACTTCAGTAGTGGATAAAACGAAGCAGATCTTTATTCGGTGTGAATCACACCAGATTCTGCACACTCGTGTCACGGTTGAATTTGTTGGTTGCAATCACAGAAACCTGCGATTCTTTTCTAACAGTGGTGTATAGACTTATTATTTCCACTGTAGCTGTAGCAAAGCATTAATTAGCTGCGTTAATAATTATATTTTAATGAAAGGTCCTCACATGGATAGTGTGTATGATTGACAGCCGTATCCTCTGGCCAGTAAATGTGTGCTGTAGCTTGAGATTATTACCGTACCACACAGAAGGCCTTTAAATACCGAAGAGTTTCTTTCCTGAGGCTAAAGCTTTTATGCGTCCTCGTGTGGCTTGCCCATGCTGCTCGCCTCTAGTTTTTACATACGCACAAACACGCACGGCCTATGTTGGAAAAAAAACACTCCTCAAGCGTGTGCCTTAATCAGCAAATACACCTAAAACCTGCCGAGATTCTCACAGCTACTTAGCTGCACACACACTGTGATCATGCTTCGTGTTAGCGAGCTGCATTTTCCTTTGTTTCTAACGACAACACCGGTACAGAGCCAGGAGGAAAGCTGCTTGAGACTCAGTTGATGGATGAGACAAGCTGGGAGGAGGAGGAGAAGAGGGAGAGGGACAGATCCCTCATGGCGCTGTGTGTTTTTCTTCAGTCTCCCAACACCTCCTGCTGCTCCACCATCTGCCTCAGCACTCCTCGGACGCAGCAGCTGGCGTCTAAAACGCACCCGATTCCAAAATGTTGGAGAGAGAGACGGGGAAAGGTCTAGGATCGTTCGGCCATCCGCGACCTTTCACCTCGACACCTAACCTCCACGCGGCTACGCTGCCCGGCGCATGCTAATGGTGAAAGATGAGTCGAGATGCAAATGTTGGCTACAACATGAAGCTACAACACTGTTGGACCTGAATGCGTGCCAGGGGCTGTTGGGCTGTTTTACTCATTCTGCATAGAAACTGAAGCGAAATCAGATGAAATTAGCATAACGCAGCGATTGGCCAGAAGGGCGGTTACCAAGGACGGGTCATTACCCGGGCATGTGCATCGAAACAGACATGCACAATGCACATTTTTAGAAATATTTAACACAACCCAAACTCTTTATGAACATTGTTAGCATGAGGTCAGTATTTCCTACGAATCTAGCTTTACTCATGCGGTGATGTATCTCCATTCGATTGATTATTTCGAGACGTCTCGATGATGAACATTCTCGAAATGCTCATTTAATACCTGCTCTTCCTTCGTACTAATTTGCACACGCGTTTCAGTCAGTCGGACGTCTGCGGCCATCAAAAACAAATAGCTTGCGCACACATCACGCGTACCGTTATCATTGTTTCCTCTTCCTGCTTTGCATATGATTTTTGGCTTTTTATAGAAATGAGGCAATGCTCGTCTAAAAGTGGGGGAAAAACTACTCATACATTTTAGTTATAGTTAATGAAGTATAGTTAATCTTACTCAATAAAAGTACAAGTATCCAGCCAAAAATGCTCTCAAGTAACTGTCAAGTAGTCTCTACTTTTAAATGTACTCAAGCATTAAAAAGTCATTTTTAACGGATGAAATTTACTGTTACAGTGCGTGACTCACTGGCCTGATTGTAGGTTGATTTTTCTACCTGACTGAATTTGATTGGATGCTTTCAAGTAAAATGGAAATAAAATGCTCAAGAGAACCATTCTGTCAGAATGCTGTTTATTATTGTTTATAATTACGTTTTTAATGTTACAGAATGTCCACGACGCCCGAGTCTTCAGGACAGAGGAGCTTGTGCTTTCCGGTCTCTTGGTAAAACGATACGCTGCTCATATTTAATCTTAATCAACTTCAGCGGAACTTTCCTATTAAGGATGCATATGTAACTTTAACGGAAGGAGTCTCCAGTGTCGATGCTTTGTAAAACACCACCGCAGCTTGAATTCGTTTTTTTTTATTAAGCCGAGATCGCGTGTAGCGTCGCGTCTGCCGTACAAGTCCCTGTGAACGAGCTGTAACTATGGAAACGGTATCGTATCAGAACGAGAGCGTTGGTATATACGCTTGCGTTTTAAAATATAGCTTGGCTGAAACCAATCCTAAAGAAGTAAAGTCTTAACGAAACAACAACAGAAAAAAACTTCTCCCCATACGTCGGCGTGAACGTTTCTACCACGTCCGTCCCCACGATCTAGAACTTTCCTTAAACCCGAAGCCGCCTGGGAGGGAGTTTACAGCTCTGCGTGTTCATCCAGAGAATCTAGAACGCATATGGTGAGAATCTGTAGTGTGTGAAGAACGGTAACAAGAGCCAAGAGCCAAGGATTTTTCACAACACGTGCAAAAACACGTACATGCGATGGGTCTTCTCTCCACAGGAATAACTGCGAACTGATTAGATCCATCCTAACTCCAGTAATAATGCCGTATAGTGTGTATCCAGTTATGAGGAGAAGTAAACATAGCTGTGCGCTCGGCATATAACGGCAGACGCGGAATTTAAATGGACCACTTAGGACGGCCGACCCCAAGCCTCATAAACACGCAACCCGGCATTTCTTCTCCAGCTTAACCTTACGTCTGGTTATTGTTTCATAACCCTCCTGTGTGCATAATGAACTTTTTATGAACACCATACCTCACGTACGTAGCACCACCGGCCCGTACTGCCAGAGGCAGGAGTTAAACAAGCAGCATGGGGGGGATCTGTATAAGCTCTTTGGGTTTTATGTGATTACTGTTGGTGCAAATGCAAGTGCCATTGGATTTATAGTGCAATTTCTCCAGGAAGTGAGCGTTCCCGCACGAATATAAATCTCCTGGATGGCCGGCCTTCTGAAAGTTCCCGAAGATCAGCGGCCCTGTTAGACAAAACAACAACAACAACAAAAAAAAACGAGCGTGAAGAGCATCCCAGGGTGATGAAACATTTAGTTAAAATGTTGCGTTGCACGTTGTCGACTCACTCGCAGCAATGCTTTCTGATGGAAAACTGCACACGCGATGGAGTTGTTCAGCAGCTGCTACGTAAACCGTCTGACTGCCTGCTTCTTTCTGCAGTTTGCCCATGTTAATTATTTCATTTAGTTTAGTTTATTAGTTCGCAGACCCGAAATGAAATATCGCCTCCCGTTCCGGCTGTACCCAGGACGCTCCTCCGAAAACAAACGGGCAGTGCTCGCTTGTGCCGAAGAGGTGAGGGAAGCAATCTGTCGACGAATTAACGGCGGGTCTCAAAGCATAAGGGTCTTAAACCTAGTACCGCATTGCTGTTCTTCTCGATCGTGATTGGTCGGAAGGCGTCGATTCGTCGATGACCGACGGCTGTTCTGACAGCAGCGCCGCTACAGTATAAATCACAGGTCGATATTAACGTGCTTATTTTCTATAAGAGCGAGGACTCGTGTGGTGCTGAGCAAAAATCAATTTAAAAAAAAACCTCATCGTTGATGAGGTGAGGTTTTCTGTAGGGAGATGCTCGTTTAATGTTTATGGAAGGAGGCTCTGGGGAGGGAAAGGCTCCTTATAGGTGTTACGGTATAATATAATATAATATAAGTAAGAACGGGAACTAACTTGGTTTTGTAGAGGTTCCACAATGTTAATGTAACATAAATGGGGGGGAAAACGTAGGCCATGTCGTTGTTTAATAAGTACAAATGTGTAATCGTTGACAGAATGACGTGGTACAACTCGGATCAGTTTACTCAAGTAATAAAGCAGCTGATGAATAACTCGCTACCGTTTGGGCAGCCGGTAGAAGAAGTTAGGAGAAGATAGAAGCTGGAAATTTTTCAGCAAGGTACTCATTACATATTATTTTTTTGGCTGTTTGCCAGAATTCAGCCAGTGTGACTGATGGGATCTGATGGGTTTTTCCAGCCCACTAAACATACATGGTCTAGAAGGTTACCCAAATTTTTTTTATTTATTTATTAATTTTTTTTTACTGTTTACTCTGTGTTACGGTTTTTTGTTTGTTTGTTTGGGGTTTTTTTGTTTTTTTTTGTTTTGTTTTTTTGCAATTGCCACTGCCGGCAAGCAGTTCCTGACTACACAGCTGGTAATAATATTGCATCTTCCTTTTATTTATTTATTTATTTATTTATTTATTTATTTATTTAAAGTATCGGTTCTGGATGATTATATCCAGGGGGGAAAAAAAAAATCTACATACATACCACACCTTGCTTTAACTTGAAGACCTCACTCGTATCCTAAAAAGCTAAAGTTCACAAAACTCACTGAAGATCTCATCACTATCCATCTCAGCCATAACCAATCTATTAGTTACATCTCTATTTAAGCACACGGCTTCCTTGTTCTATCTGTAAACCTAATCAGTAATCTCCACCCCGATACGAGACGTTCTCCTGTCAGGCCACGGGTGTACGTAAGCGTCCGTGTCTTACGCTAGCGGAGTCGTGTTTTCCTGCAGAAGCTTTTGCGCTCGTCACCTGCGTAACACACAAGGAACAGTAATTGCTTGTCAGAGCTGTCAGGCCGGCTTTGGGCACATCCGCGCTCGCAGACACCAAACAGATATTTACACATGAAATGAAATTACCCCCCTTTCAGTGCACGGCTCTAGAGCTGCTTCACTTACCGAGCTGTCAAACTCGCTGAGTCTGTTTGCACCAAATTGTTTATGTAATCCGAAGAAAGGAGGTTCACATACAAGGACGCTGCTGAATACGGACGTGAAGAGCTACCATTTCAGCTCCATTCAGTCTGCCTGCTTTCTGTAGCTCGCTTCTTTCACTCGCACGCGCACACAAACACGCGCAAACTAAACTTCCCCAGATAAGAGCTGTACATCCGGACAGACTGCAGCTGATGATAGGCCGCCGTAGTCCTCTCTATATAATCCTCACCTTTAGTCCAAATTCTTAAACGCTCTATAAAGCGAGATTATTCTGGTTCTAAGAAGAAAAAAAAGGCAAAATATCAAGCCTTACCTACAAGTTTCTTTTCAGTGACTAACAGAAATGACTGAATATTAGGATTAATTCTACTTCCACTACCAGAGGCACTTTTCGCTTTTGGGAGTTTTATTTCCGCATTCCTTCGAAGCTTTTCCCTTTCAGCAGCCGGCGTACCTCATTATGGCTCTGAGAGAGAATTGAATCAGTTTCTTACTGAAAGGCAGGACTAAAAGAAAAACAAATATGGATATACAATGATTAGACGTAACGTTAAAACCAATATTGTGTAGATCCTGTTTGCGCCGCCAAAACAGCTCAAACCCTTCGAGGCACGGGCTCCACAAGACGTCTGAAGGTATACTGTGGTATCTGGCATCAAGACGTTAACGGCAGATCCTTTAAGTCCGGACTTGTTTGTCCAGCACCTCCCAGAGACGTTCGATCAGATTGAGATCTGGGGAGTTTGGACGCCGAGTCAACACCTTTTTTTTTTCCCCCTGCTGAAAGAGCTCACTGCTATTAGGGAATACCTTTGCCATGAAGGGGTGCACTCGGTCTCTTGTAGGTCATGTTTGTCAAAGTAACATCCACATGAATGCCAGGCTCCAGGGTTTCCCAGCAGAACATTGCTCAGAGCATCACACTGGGTGAAATCTCCATATATATGACGCCCACAACATTTGAAAACAAACTACTTTTATTATTCTAGGGGGCATAGCCATGCAAGTTGTGCTTGATCATGACTAGGTCACATGACCGTAATTTACTTTATCTGTAAGCTTTAAGAACTCGGTAACTTACCTAAAACCCCCAGTCAGTTAAATATTGTCTTATATATATATATATATATATATATATATATATATATATATATATATATATATATTTCTGCTCTTAAACTTGACTTGGATTCATTTTGTTCAGAGAGAACAGAAAAGAGCAAGCGCTTCCTGAGGTCCATGAGATGCTGTGGTCATAATTACATCACCCCACCTCCACTGTTCCCTCCAAGCTATACACCTACATGGTTATACACGTCTGATGATGCTCCCATGCAGAATAAATTAAAATCGATGCCTCCCAGTCTCACTGCCACCCAGCATTCAGTCTCAACCACAAATAATGGTAGATGGCTACATTAGCTGTGAGTTTAGTTGTTAATTGTTCAACATCTCGTTAGCATAGCGGTGCTGCAGAGAGCTGTCTACTGTACTAGCTGGCTGATGCTAAGCAGGCAGGGGCAGAGCAGCCACAATTTATATGGCTTATCGGGTATTATTAGAATTATTATTGGTATTATTTCCCACCTCTCCGTGAAAAACTGATCCATTTCAAATTTTGAGTAAAAGTATTTTGCTATACAAGTGAATAAAACAAATTAATCAGTGGTGAGGTAACCGTCCAATCGTACACACCGACTAACCGCGGAAACCCTGACACCGTCGCGACCCTGGTAATGTTTTTACTCCTCTGTATTTGCAGCACTTTATCTGTCCTCTGGGTGGTACAACGCCAACCTGCTGTGTGAGACAGAGCATCATATTATAGGCTTTCTCCTTCCATCTCTCTCTCCATCGCTTCCCAGGGGTGAATAATGGTAACCACGGCAACCCCTTGGACAAATATTGATAGGGTGATTGATTTTGGTGAGGAAAATAATAAAAACAGAAATCAGCAGAGAGAGAGAGAGAGATCACAATCCTGAATAAAGTTCACTACAGAGGCCAGAGTTGATGTCCGAGGGGTTTCATCTGTTCTACTGAGTGCTCGGAAGTTCGCTGACATTTAAACCTCTGTCGGTGATTCACACCTGTCATGAAAGTGTTTTTTTTTTTTGTTGTTGTTGTTGTTTTTTAAGGTCACACAGACAAAGTGTCTTCAAAATTCCAGGGGACGTCTCAGTAACATGCTGAGACAGCCTGCGTTTTTGTTTTATTAACTTCAAGTGAGAGAAATAAACGAGGCTGGCAAGTGAATGATCCACAAATATATATTAAAAAAAAAAAAAATGTAGTCATTAGTTAATTGCTGCAGTGTAAGAGGAATAAAAACCCCCTCTGGATTTCCCATTATAGGAAAATGGTCTCCACTTTGCATCACAGCAACTCATCGATTGTTTTCCTATAACAGCATGTCATAACCCCCCCCCCCCCCCCCCCCCGGGAAATCGCTACATGCTAAAGCAGTGAACTATCTTTCCTCAAATGGCGATTTTCTTTCATTAAATGTCTCCGTTTATAACGTATCCACTACCGTGCTTTGAAAATCCGCGTAAAACATGGCAACCTAAATGAGACGCATGCAACAATTAAGCACCAATTTAAAAACAAATACGATAGCAAATGTTGTGTTAGTAGGACTTTCAGAAATCTGCTTAATTATGTTGATTAATCGGCTAACACGTGATTTGTCTCGCGCTTAAATAAATAAATAATATAATATAATATATTCTTGAACTTGAGTACAATTTTTCTGCCATAAATTTTGATAAATGTTTTTAAGTATTCAATTTTTTTTTTTTTTAGTAGTGGTCTCAGTGTCTGGTGTAAACATTTCCAAGGTTTTTCATTAAAGCTCGCACTCCCATGTGTGTAATAACAATAAATTGAATTGAACTGAGCCGAATCGTTCATCATTCGCAGCTCTGCTAATGAGCAAACCGTATCGCGCCGCTGAATTATACGGCGCCCGACTTACGAGAATAATTGCTTGCGATGGACGAGAAAGGAAAGCAGGGGAAGGTTAGTGCCGGTGCTGTGTCGCGTGTTCGAAACAAACGTCCAGTCTTAAACAGCGCTGACCCCCCGAGCTTTATCTCGCACCGTGACTAATGTTTTTACATGCACTTATTTGGATTCTTTTCCTCCCTGATGAAGGACATGCTGCTCAGTCGCTCATGGTGCATGACGTTTTTCCTGAATTTCCTTCCACTCAGATTTTCTATCTCTGTTAAAAACGGTCTCTTTTGATTTTTTTTAGAACAACTCGGATTGTAACGTTTCATTTTGAATCCAAAATGCATTTCTAGTAGAAGTAGAAATGGAAAAATACATCTAATGTTTAGGGATCATTGGGTGTGTACGTAGGTTTGGGGGACGGACGGGTAAGTTTTAGATTTATTCAAATAGCCACAAATATAGTATGTGCATACGGTGGATATCATAATAATAATAATAATAATAATAATTTAAAAAAAAAAAAAAAAAAAGAGTCATCAATGCCATCAGTATCAGCTGTTTGTGTAGGATTTTCTTCACGTTCTCTTGGTTTCCTGCGACTGCTGAAGCCACGGTCAGCAAAACGTTGTTCAGACAACATTAGATGTACCATAGAACACCATGAAGGCACCGCTGAACGGGACGCCCGTCCACAACAGACAAAAAGACGAGACGAAAACTTACCAGTGAGTCTGGCAAGAGACCAACGTACTACAAGATTAAAGGAGCTGCAGGGATATCTGGTACGCACTGCTCACTCCGTCGGTCTCATTAGACAACATGGTTTAATGAGAGCAAGGTGGAACCGTTTCAGCATAATACTAAAAGAAACCACACGGCTTATTACCCAAAGAACTCTACTGTATGCCCGCAAGTGAAGCATGATGGTGGCAGCATCATGCTGTGGACTTGCTTCTCTTCAGCTAGGACCGAGGATCCAGTCAAAGATAAAGGGAATCCTAGATAGCTAACTACAAATTCTCATCTATTTCAGCTGAAGGCTTCTTTTAGACAAATGAAGATGAAGAAAATGTTCACTTTCCAGCATGATAACGACCCAAACCACCAATCCAAGTCAACAAAGGAATGACTTCCGAAGATGATGATGATGATGATGATGGACGTTCTCGCTGTGGTCGCTGGGACTACGGTTGCTGCGATGTCCTTGGGACTGCGATTACGACGTACGGTTCTACACTCGGGTCTCCTTTAGTGAACAGTGGACTAGTTCAACACACAGACTTCATATAAAAACCATAATGAACTTTCCTTTACGTTCACACTATCCGTCGTGACCCAGATGAGGACGGGTTCCCTTCTGAGTCCGGTTCCTCTCAAGGTTTCTTCCTCGTATCATCTCAGGGAGTTTTTCCTCACCACCGTCTCCACCGTCTCGCTCAATAGAGATAAATTCACACACTTAAATCTCTATCCTGTGTTTATATGTTTCTGTAAAGCTGCTTTGAGACAATGTCTATTGTTAAAAGCGCCATACAAATAAAGTTGAATTGAATTGAATTGTGGAATCAAAAACCTGTAGGATGACTTGAAGAGGGCTGTGCACAGGTGCTCCACTGTGTGAGATATATATATATATATATATATTTTTTTTTGCTTGTTTGTTTTTAAAGCTTTTTTGTAAGGAATAATGGACCCGAGGCTAAACTGTTTCTATTTGTTTCGAGCTTGGATTTTGTTGGTTTCTATATCTTTTTGAAAAAGTTTCAAATGGGTCATTTTTTGCCCTCGAACAGTAGATCTGTTCAATAAATAAGGCGTCTAATCTAAAACCATCTCCCCTCTCATGTGCACGGCTGCGAATAAACATAACGTAAATAATTAACGAGGGATCGAATAAAAAGAAACACATAACCCAGTTACTGCGCGAGCTGCTCTCGGAGCATCCTGTGCTTCACTTCGTTAACCAGGCCGGGGTTAACGAGGGAGATATTTATAACCGCTTATAAGCAACACACACGGATCCGAGTGTGTACAGCTGTACATGCTTTTGTTCGACTTACTGCGCACTTCCTTCTGCAGGCATGGGTAGTGTTTATATTTCTGAAGCGAAAAGATTTTTTTGCAGCCTGCCCGGCGTTGCTTTTTGGTGTGCAGTGAGTGTACGTCAAGCGCAGGCAATAAATACGGGACTGACAGGTGGAAGTGGAGTGAGGTTTATTGCATCAGGCCCGGGTTCTCCGTCATGCACGCTGCGATCTTTCATATCGCTTTGTTTACCTACTCTGAAACGAATTTGTGAGGGATGTGGGGGAGGGGGTGCTCGGCAGCAAGGACGAAACGTGCATCACTCCGTTCCGAGTGCGTCAGCGGCCTGAGCCGGCTCGTGAATGATTGATGTCAGGAGAAATTAAATTGCGATCGAAGGACGTAATGCACGGACGGGGCGGTGATTCATCAATTTAAGACTAAAAAGAGCAATTACGCCACGATTCCAGTGAGTTTAGCCTTCAGACAGGGAGAGAGAGATCGAGAGAGATAGAGAGAGACACACCGTGGCATATTCACCAGCCATCAACAGTGTGTCAGTGTGACGTGCCATCAGTCTCCACGGCCATCGCGGATCAGCGACGCTGATGCGGACACGTTTGATTAATCTGTAGACTAGCGAAGCAATAACACTTCCCCATACTTCTTTCTCATATCCCTCCTTCGTGAGATGACTTGTAACGTACTAATCCAGCACCGCAATAATTTTAGTTATTTTTTTTTACTCTTTTTCCGACAGCTGGGAATCCGTTTCTAATCGTTTCTATAGCAACAACTTACACAGAGATGGAAAAAAAAAACAACCCCCGAAACGTATAATCGCTGACACGGTCACGTTTTCTAAAAGGACATGCTCATTTCGCGTTTTTGGAAGGAGTCTCCAGTGTCAGAGCTTTTCTAAACGTGTGTTTCCCACAAAGTCTTCAGGACTTTCAGGACAGCGATTGTTTCTCAACAATGTCCCCCCCCCCCTTCTTAATGTCGAGAGAGAAAAAAGGAAAGAGATGGTGGTGAGGGAACGATCGTTCGTAGCTGCTAGATATACCGTAACACGACTGATAACAGAAGCGAACATGTTTTGTGGTCGTTACCCAACGTTAAGCGTAGCTATAAATGGATACAAATGCAACTCTGACATCTCATTGGTTAAAAATGTAAGTGAAGAGCAGTTCAACGGTTCAGGATGTGCAGTTATTGGAGAAAAAAAACCTCAATATCAGGAAGGTGACAGTGATTTGGCTGCATCACGTGGTCATGTTGATTATTTTTCTGTCACGGCACACCATGTGATATGTTTTATTCCTCAATCAATCAATCACTGTGTAATGACAGGCGATCTTCAAAGCAGGAATAGTTGTTGTATTTGTATAGAAACACATTTTTTAAAAGAAGTTTCTTAAAGAAAATAAAACGTGGAGTTTTGCGAACAACTTTATTTATTTATTTTAAAGAAAATCTACACGGCACTGTAAAGTTTTTTTCTATTTAAAAAAAAAATAATCTTTTCTTTTGAAATGAATTACCTTTATTTGTTTAAACGAAAACATCTCAATGAATGAAATGATTTATTTGAATATGCTTCAAAACCTGCATGCAGATTTCTCTCTTTGCAATCCAACGTGTGGAATATATATATATATTTTTTATATATATATATGGTATATTTATGGCTATAATTGACATTCAAAATGGATCAGATTTTATAGCTAAAGTTGTGCTTTAAAAAAAAAAAAGAATACAGTGATAAATTGCATTTATTTTTAATCATTATTTATTTATTTATTTATTTATTTTTGACTTGGTAAATACGTAAATGATAAAAAAAAATGTACGTGCACTAAAAAATGCTCAGGATAATTTATGACTTCATTTGTGTGTGTGTAAATAAATAAATAAATAAATAAACATAAGTACATAATTATGTAAGTGAGTGATTTTTTGTGATGTCATATGTTAAAAATGAGCCAGGTTTTTCCTTTACGGTAAACGCTTTCGCACGTATAGGTTCAACAAACTGATTCAGGTTTACGTTTATTCACTTGTCAGACACTTTTATCCCATGATCCTCTTGCAGGACTTTCCTGAGCTTTGTGCAGCTGATGAACACATCTTATCTTATGGACGGTCGGGTGAGTGGTCGGGCCATTTCATTACGCACAGCGCTGCCTCGTGCTTCCATGAATATCCCTCATACTGCTTTGAGGGGTGTGTGTGTGTGTGTGTGTGTGTGAGGTTTTTCAAATATTACCTGGTCAATTTAAAGGAAAGAATTCTGACATCAGAACTCTAGATAAGCAAGTGTATATGTGGCACAGACAAAAATGAAGTTGTTCTAAAAATAATAATTATTAACAATAATAATAACAAAATCACAAGTAAATTAGAATAGATAATTAAATAGTCTACCTTCTATATAATATAATATAATATAATTTAATATAATATAATGTAATATCATTTGTGCCACTAAAATCTTTTTATTTATTTATACATTTTTAGTATTTTTTATTTTTTTTTGTCACTTATTTATGCCTGCTTGGGTTAGCATTCATAAAAATCAGAAATAACAATTTGCATCTTTTGAAATGTTTGATTCTTACTTGACTTTATTTCTCACTCATCCACTGAGATCGGAATATAAATACGATATATGAATGACAAAAGGAAAGAGATTTGTCATATTGATGTTTATAATCTTCCATAAAATGACCCATGACCAACATTTGGTCTTATGAAATACAAAAAAATAAATAAATAAATAAATAAATGAGATGGAGGCAAAGACGAACTCTCGGAGCGAAGGATGATATTGTATTCACGGCCGGGGAAGCGAATCCGTAAACCTTCCAACTCTCTGAATTTGCATATACATCATATAATTTACATTCTAATTACTTCTTGGTTTACGTGAGACTAAAAACAAAAAACACAAAAAAAAAATGTTTATTTTATTCCCGGTGGTGCAGGGGTTACTTTATTTATTTATTTTTATGGTTCGTACATCCCGCCTCACACTCATGAATCTCACAACTCCATCTTTATTAGCATTCCTTCTCAGTGTGTATGAAACCCGCTTTTTGTTCCAATTATAATGGTTGAGGAAATGGATAATGAGTGGCTGAGACTGAGGTCCAGGTTGAAATATGATGCAGAAAGTGAGTCAGGGTTGAAATATTCCCCACCCGTCCCGTGTTGTGCGAGCGTGGCTCTCCGGGGGATGGAGGTGAGGCAGAGTGTGGCTCTGCAGTCTGATGAGGCCTCGAGTGCCTCTGATAGGAGAGAGTAATTGTCTTGACAGGAGCTGATGAGGGAAATGATGTGTGTTTTCAGACAAAGTCACACTGGGAGGAGTGAGTGAGACCGAGTGTGAGAGGGAGGAGAGGGAACGAGAGAGAAAGAGTGAAGATTGATATTGTCGTTTACCCTTGGACGACCGGAGGACGCCACCGGCATAACGAGTTCTGACACTTCAATTAGCTTCTCGAAGATAAACAATGCAAAAAACTAGCAGGCTTGTTTTCTACAGCAGGACTTTCACTCTGAGGTTGAACAACGACAACATGCCACAGTGTTCCAATAAATTGTATCCTGAGACTTAAACTGACTGTAACCTGAACATCGTGCCTCGTGAGAGACGAAATCCCCGAAGTCTGTAAAGCACCGATTGGAGTTTCCTTCAAGTGAAACTGCACTCTTACAGAAAAAAAATTAAATAACTAGAACTTTGATGCCTCCACCGCCAACATGTCTAGTTGTTGAAATACCCTTAAAGTGCACCTATTATGGTTTTTCAGATATTATCTTTCATGTAGTGTGCTATATATGTAGCTGTTTGTGAATGTAAAAAGTCTGCAAAGTTTCAAAAATCGAAGCACACGACAAAGAGTTATCGACTCCCAAACGAAGGAATCGATTCTGAACAACCGATTCGAGCCGTTAATGATTCCTACGTAGGTTTGTAACGGAATACCCCGCCTCTCATCTTCAGTGCTGCTCACTGACAGACGGCGCTGATGCTCGTTACGGTAGTGGGCGTTTCCTTTTTGAAACGCTCTGACGGCGGGAGAACGATCACAACACACCGGGACGTCTAACCAATCAGAGCAGAGTATGCTCTCTGAAAGGAGGAGTTTAGAACGAATCATTTAGTACGGATCGTTTAACGAGTCGTTTGTGACACTGGGGGGGGGGGGGGGCGGAGGTAACATTGCAGTTTAAATTACGAGCACGTTAAAGTGTTTTCTGACCTCGGACGCGTGTAAATCTATCGTATGAGAGCTTTAAAAGAAAATTAGGCACGTTTCAATAGCATAATAGGTGCGTTTTGATATACTACTTCAAACAGGAAGCTAATGAAGGGAAAGCTATTTCAAACATTTGACCTTGCTATGACCTTGACCCTGTTTGGATCAATTCCAAACTCTAATCAGAGAATCTGCGGTAATCATAATTTCATATAAATCCTACAAACATTCAACCACGTGCTCTTGAGATATCCTGCTAACGAGAATAGACGCGTTCGGACAGAGTTCCTCGGAGGTTCTTCGGATAGTTAAGGGTTCTTGGCGCCTTTGAACCGTCTCTCTAATAGACATGTACCTGTAAAGTATTCTTCAGAGGGACAGCTCTTTTTTTAAACAAAATTGTTTTATTTATTTATTTGAACTAATATGGTCAAAAGTTTGTGGACACCTGACCATCGCACTCGCATGTGCTTGTTGAACGTCCTGTTCCAGTTTTGTTCCTCCTTTGCTGTTACCTCCACTCTTCTGGGAAGGCTTTCCACTAGATTCTGGGACGTGGCTGTGGGGATTTGTGATCATGAGAGCATGAGTGAGATCAGACACTGATGTTAGGTGAGGAGGTCTGGGGTGTCCAGTTCATCCCAATGGTGTTCAGTAGGGTTGAGGTGCAGGACACTCAAGTTCTTTCATCAAACCTTCATGGAGCTCACTTTGTGCACACGGGAATACAAAGACATTCTATATAACTGTGTGCTTCCAACTTTGTGGCACCAGTTTGAGGAAGAACCACATGTTCGTTGTGATGGTCAGGTGTCCACATATTTTTTGCCATGTAGTTTATGTATGTATAGATGTGGCCCGAAAGCTTCACGTTACGCTTTATAATGTCTAATATAAGGAGGAGATGATGTTGAGTATTAGCATGTCCTGCTTGGTGAATATTTGTCGAATGAAATTAAATGAATAAACCGATAAATGAACCAATCAGAATTTGTTTGAGGTGACATGAACTACTTTGTGACTTTGTGCCATTCTGACATCTAAGTAAAATCTAACGCTGTTACCTCGAACTCATCTCTGTGCTTAGATTCCTGTGGCCACGATTTTCTCATGCTATACATTTATACTTCATGGCCATCAAATGGATCATGAAGAATTTAACTCATGGACTCGAGATGTTCAACTGCGGACACACCTGATTAAAAATAACTAAAGGTAGCACTCCGTGTCCTCCAAAATGGCGAATCAGGACCTCCAGGGTATTGTGTATTTCAAAACGTTTTTGTTATTTAACAAAATCCATGTATGTGAGAACTAAATAAACTCCAGGTCCAAATGTGAAAGTAGATTTATCTCTCTATTTCACTCACTGTGTGTGTGTGTGTGTGTGTGTACCACATGCCAGTCCACTGAGGCTATGCCTATATAATGATAAAGAATCAGTGCCACTGCTGCAGCGAGAGCTCTCACTGGGCCTGTCAACCATACAGAGACTTACACACACACACACAGGGATAAAACAACACTAGTCTGGATCTAGAGCCATCACACTGCTATAAAGAAAAAGAAAAGCAGAAAGTACAGTCTGTATGGTGTGAATGTGAGTCAGAGAGAAAGAATTTCAAGCGCAAAGAGTGAACCGGTGACTTTCTAATGCACGTGTTTCGTCCGAACGTCTCCCTTTTGCAGTGTAAAGTTTCAATTTCCAGCTGAGAGTATGCTGTAAACATGTTTTTGCAATTATCTTATTCTTTTATCGTTCTGCTAGTCGTTTATTCATCTGGCTTTTGCGTTACTGTATTAATTTTATCAGTTGGTTGCCAGTTGTCAGAGTTTGACACCCAAACTTAGCCTGGATCTTCCACGTGCAACGCCCGTACTGTATACTGCCCGTGGATTAAGCGCAGCGTCTGATCACGTTTGTCATATCTGTTACTTTTGTTTATGCCAGTGAACTTAGCTTTGCTCTCATCCTTTAACGCTCTGTTTTTGCTGTTTGGTGCCTTCGTTCTTAGCTGTTTCAGGGCTGCTTGGCTCCGTGTGCTGTTGCCTGCTCTGTGGATCAGACTCACGTTTTTACATTATTTTGACTTTAAACGTTGAAATAGACTCCACATCAAGCTTTAAAGCGTATGCATCTAGACTACCTAATGACCTCAGTTAATCTCATCCCCCAAATCTATGCAACGTCAATTGTCTGCTTGGTTTATAACTTTGCACATGTACAGTTTTTGAAAGAATTTTGTTTTCCTTTTTTTTTATTTACAATCACATTTCTACACTTCCATCTCTATTTTTTTATTTATGAACAAAGAATTTTCTTAAGGATCAATAAATATTGTCTAGTCTTATCTAAATCACACACCAGGGACAAAAACATTCACTTCCTGTCATTTTGTAAGTGTTGTAAGCTTGAGTAAATCCCTGATGTCCTCTTTTCTGAATAAATAAATAAATAAATAATGGAGGAACTGATTATTATTGAGTTCTGACTGGCTTCTCCCATCTGCATGAGAGCAATGCTGGATTTATACCTCTCTTTGCTCAGTGGACCATCGCTGGCTCGTCCATAAGGATCGACGCACCACCATTTATATCAGTCCTCATGCACAACTCCATACATTTTACATTTTTATTGAAATACTACTTAAATCACTTGAGTGACACAATTTATTTATATATATATTTTTAAAAATATCGCTATTTGACAGAAATAATCTTGATGTCGGACAATCGCTGGGCAGCTCGCTCACTGTCCCGTTTAGTTTCCATAGATTTATTATTGCACCTAGTGATCAAAAATGGGAACTGCAGTTAAGCTTTAACAGAGATCTACTGGGGCAGGAGTCACTCTGCCCCCATGCTTACTTTTCAGTAGAGGAGGAGCAGCAGACAAGACGGTTCGTATATGATGTGCAGAACCGTTTATTTTTTAAGATATACTTCAAAGATTTGGAGAGCGACAGAGGGATTACGGAGCCATGCGTTAGAAATGCGCCTGAATCGAGTATTTCACATACTGAGAAAAGCTGAGAAGAAGAAGAAAATGAAGGATCCCTGTTTTTCAATGCCCTTTTTTGGAGCTCTTTTTTTTTTCCCCAGGTCTTTTGTGTGTTCCTTGAGAGATATTTGGACTGAAAATTTAGCTGTAATCTGTCAAACAGGGGTAATTATCTGATCCTGAACACAGTTATGTCTGAAACCGCTCAAAAAGAGGTGCTAGGCTGTACGCTGGCTGACTTTATGTTACGTTATCGACTCTCAACTGCTTTTATTACGGGATTTACGCAAAAAAAAATTCACTAGAGAGCAGCTTTTAGCGTGAGTCAAGTGTGTGTAAAGATAAAAAAAAAAAAGAATTCTGAAAAATTCAAACACTGCTAGATGAAAGATATACTTTTCCTGGTCTCTGGATGAGGCTCTTAACTTTGGTACCTTTAAAAATAAATAAATAAAAAAGAATTAAGGTACATAATTGGACTGTATTTTATTCTGAGGCTGAACCTGTACTGAACTCCTGCTTACTCTGTCTCCACACATACCATCTCTAAAGATTCCTGCTGTGCCTGGTAAGCAAAGTGAGACATCCGTGACCTAAATAATCGGATGTTTAGATACACCTTACACTGGAGTTCGAGTGGGAGTGGAAGTGAATCAATAAGAAGTTTAATTGTAGGTGCACGAGAGGTCTCGTCCCTGTAAGGGCAGAGCGCTCCGTAATGGAGCTGACAGGTCACAGAATATTTCACAGCATCTCCATTTACAAGCGAGCCGCAGAGATGTAAACTATAACCTTCCGCTCAGCCCGTCTGCCCGGAACACGCGCTCGGTCGAGCAGACGAGAGGACGTGGCCCGCCAGACGATACTCGATGGACTCGGAGGCGCTTGCAGATAAAAAGCGGTTCGAAATTAGGATTCTGTGCGGTTTTACGTAGAAAAAGAAGCACGACAGTGCCTCATTAAAACAGTCTCACAATAAAAGGTTATGATACGTTCCAAATTAATTAATGGATGTCATGACTGATTTTATCAGGTTTGGAGGTTCTTTGTCTCTCGGTGGCTGTCGGGGCACAGCGGTGCCGGACGAATAGAAATTAATAACCGACTGTGTCGATACTGCAGTCATAACACATCCAGGAGAGTTGTATACACACACACACAGCCGGTTTGTCACTTAAAAGAATAAACCTAAACCAGATATAGACACCATCACTGGGGTAGTGGTGGCTTGACAGTTAAGGCTCTGGGTTAATGATCAGAAGGTCAGGGGTTCAAGCCCAAGCTGCCACTGTTGAGCCCTTGAGCGAAGCCCTTAACCCTCTCTGCTCTAGGGGGCGCTGTATCATGGCTGACCCTGCGCTCTGACGCCAACCTCCTGACATGCTGGGGTATGCGGAAAAAAAAAAAGAATTTCACTGTGCTGTAATGTATACGTGAATAATAAAGACTCATTAATCGTTATCGCTTCAATTTACATGGCAATATTTTTAAAATGGCGAACAGCTATATAATTCAACAACATCAAATACTTAGGCGAATTACCGTTTATGTTTATAACGTCGCTATTTAAGCTCATTTGACATAAATCAGAACCCACCTAGCATTCGAATATGTTGAAGTTACGATCGAGCATGTATCGCCAGTTTGTACCCGTGTAATAACAAAACAAGGATCGGCGCGTCGCGTTTTGTTTTATTCACAGCGGCATTTGCCTGAATTGCGAGTTAAAAACGTCGAGCAGAAAATCCACGTATTTAAAGTGTTTGATGTCGAATATATTGTAGATATTACCGTCAAGCAGGTATTTCCACTTTATAACAGTGTAATAACAAAATAAAGATACCTACGTATATATATATATATATATATCTATCTATACGTGTATTTTTTTTTAAAATTCATAACATCCTTGCCTGATTTGTGCTTTCGATTCAATTCGGTTAAATATCAAAACAAAATGCCGACATACTGTAACCGGTGTTGAATATGGTATTTAAATTACTGTCAAATATTAGGCGTCAGGTATTAGTTTATAACACTGTCATAAAGGAATGAAGTCTTTTTTTTTTTTTTTTTTTCCACAACAATTTGTTCACAATAGCTACAACCATAATCCCAACCAGTTGAATTGGGCATCAAATTTGGGCATGTTGTAGAAATTGCTATCAAGAACATGTACCAGAGTAAAATAATCAAAAGTTTATTACAGTGTAATAAACACTAGAAGAATAGCTATACAGCTTCTTTTTTTTTTCTTTTTTTTAAAATGATGTTTGATTTGCACTTTAGGTTCATTTTTCATTCAAGTAAAATGTCAGACCTTCCAAGCTTAATTTGGTGTAGATTTGGTGGTCATTTAAATCTATTATCACACAGGTAGTACAGTTCATAAACCTGGAATATCAAAGTAGATTACTGTACATTATATATAGCTTTTTTTTTTTTCCATTCGGTTCAACTTTGCCTATGTTTAGATTTCCAGTATCTCAGGAATCTCAGATTATGTCTTTCAGATCTTCCGTCATGCCTTCCAGCCTTTTTTTTTTTTTTTTTTTACTTCTATTAACTTTTAGAAAGTGTGGTTTACTGTAGAGCGTTCACGCCTGGGGGGTCTAAAATGAACACACACTGACACATGCATGCTCACCGAGACATCCCAGTTTATTCATGCAAAGCAGAAGTATTCATACACGTTGATAACGGCAGTGCGTGGACGGTTTCTACTGGTGCAGGGGCCAGACAGATAGACAAAACACACAGCGCACACTACGAACAGAAGTCTTTACAAGAGACAGAAAATACATGAGTCAGCTATAAGAAAGGATGCCAGTTGATCAGCTTATTTAAAGACGTCATTAAACGAATACATTCATCACAGGTATTTGATAGCACAGAGACACACAAACAGAAACTATAACCCAGTATTCCCCGTATCCAAGGAGTCTTAATAGCAGTTCATAATATGAGAGTACATGATATGAGAATTTCCTTTCAGCCTAATTTCTCAGTTAGGCTAAATTTCATAAAGAAAACCATGCTCGTCCTGAGTAAAATGTCAAACGTAAAAACCCCACAAGCTAAATTTAGTGTTGTGTTATTCATGTTGCTGTTATATATGTATTACAGTTTGTGAAAGTGTAATAACGAAAGAATGGTACCTGTACAGCTATTTTTCATTCGCCGTGAAAAGTCTACGTGGCCCTTTTTCATTAAAAAGAACGTGGTTTAAAAGTCAAAACCAAAAACCCGGCTTAATACGGCTTAGAATATGTTGTAGAAATGACTCCGACAGATATTACAGTATATAACAGTGTAATAACAACATTAGGATATCTATAGATTTTTTTTTTTCCCCCACACAACATAGACTTTTCATTTGCCTAAATTGTTGTTTAGGTGGATATATATATATATATATATATATATATATATATATATATATATATATATATATAATGTAATGTGATGTAATATATATATATAATGTAATGTGAATTTGACATTGTATTACCAAGTAGTAGTAATACCAGTTTATTACAGTGTAATAACAAAAAACATGTAGGTTAATTTTTCATAAAACAAAATGTGTCTATTGTCACATGGCCAAAAAAAAAAGTTTAAGCTGAATCAAATTATATAATATGTGTTAGACGTTTATGACTGTATTACTGTGTAATCTTTTCGCTATATTACTGTTTAGATTACAGTATTTTATTTATTTATTTATTTTTTTGCAGAAAACAAAGTTTTTGAGTTTTAAATAAAATCCACCCAGCTAAAATTGGTGTAGAATGTTAGAGAAATGATGTTATGATCCAGCAGGTATTGCTGGTTGATAACAGTGTAATAACAAAATGATACCTGTACGGTTTATTCATTTACAACAATGACGCCTAAATTGCACTTTCGGTTCTTTTTTTTTTTTTTCATAAAACGGACAGGAAAATGTTAGGCTCTGTGTGCTGAAGAGATAGGATAGTTTGTAGCGATCACGACTAAGTAGTTATAGATGCTTTATAACGATGTAATAACAAGTTTCGCAGCAACTTTGCCGATTAAATTGCTGAAGTTCGGTTTTGGAAAATGGAACGTCATAAGGGTACGTCAGATAGGTAACGCGCCTATCTGAATTTGGGGATGACTAAGAGAAAGTAGTATTAAATGAGTAGTAATGGTTTATAACAGTGAAAATGAAACAATGGAAATAAAATTGTAAAGGTTTTCTTTAAAAAAAAAAATAAAAAAAAAAAAGTTTTGAGATTTTGCCCAGTGTTTATTATTATTATTATTATTATTGTTGTTGTTATTATTGTATTTATTTTTTATTTTAAATAAAACATAGACATGTCTATTTAAGTACAAAATCTAACCAGAAAGCTACCTGGATTCATACCATAGTGTGTATTACCAGTATATAACAGTGTAATAGCAAATAAAGCTATGAAAATGGTCTTAAAGCCTGCCTTAAAATTCCAAATAAATACATAAATAAAAGTATACCTGAATGGCTCTCTCTCTCTCTCTCTCTCTCTCTCTCTCTCTCTCTCTCTCTCTCTCTGGCCACTATTCCTGAGAAAATTCATACAAATTTGCCCCTGAGTGATATGCATGTGTTATGTTCTCTCTCTCACACACACAGAACCATGTAGATATGTTGTGAGGTTCTTGTTGGCACACGTGGACCGAAAAGCTGGGTGTTGGAACAGAGAACAGTGCCAGCAAGATAATCATGGCCTCAGAGGAGCTGTTTGGCTCTGTTACGGCGATGTATGTAATTCTGTGATTCTGGCACAGACTGAATAAGAAGGAGTGAAAAGAGACGATTTGTTCAAGTGCTTTCACAAAACAGTCGTCAGGCAATAAACAGGCAGTAGGGAAATAAAGAGGGAGTGTCATGGCCGCCCTTGGCCTGTATCAGAGATTCACAGAATATAGCTCTGAATTAACTGACAAAGGAAAGCACTTGAGACATTCTGAGTTTATTAACTCAGGATGTAGGAAGTGTCATGTATCAAGGAGGTAACTCTGGACTTCAGTTCCCATCAGCCACTGCGCTGTACTGCAATATGTCACATGACCACTTGCACCTGAATCACGTTTCTGTTAACGAGCACTCCTATATATATATATATATAGCCACTGTATGTACTGCTTCCTGGTCTCACGTAATTGTCTATCTATGCTTTTGTCCACGCTTCCATGTTTGCTTTTTGCCACAGTATTTTGCCACGTTGTCTTAATGTCTTTGTTTTGTTGTTTGTTTGTTTGTTTAATAAAACGTTGAATATCTACGATCGCTTCCGCATCTACCTTTGAAACGTGACGGGAAACATATACTGGCCACTATGTTAGGAACATCCATGCAGTTATCCAATAAAATCATTAAAAAAAACATGACAGAAGTGGTAAACGGTCTGCACTTATATAGCGCTTTACACTGGTTCTCATTCACCCACACACACACACACACACACCAATGGTAGCAGAGCTGCCATGCAAGGCGCTAGGGAAATACCCAGAGTATAGCTACGGTAACTCAAATAACCACTGTTTACAACCCTGCTGAGCAGAAAAGCATTTCATAGCAGGAATTCACACAGAGATAAAGGGCACTTTGATCTGTTATGGAGAAATGTGCATGCCAGGGCTGTACGCTCTTAGAAGACGGGTTCGTCAAGGGTTGTTTAAGGGTTAATTAAGGGTCCTTCACTTCCTAAATGGGTTCCTGGACTCCCAGCACCACCTTCATTTGTTTAGTTCAGTTGTAAGGCACTTTGGATAAAAGCATCTCCCAAATATGAATGTAAATAATAGGAAAACGTTCTACGTAGACGTTTAAGGGTTCCCCTAGGGGGCTATTTGAAGACCTGTTACGAGTTTGATTGAAGACAGGGCAAAAGTTGGTAGGAGATTGGTCTCGTATGACTGGAAATAACCGTCTTAGAGCGTTATTAACGGTAAAGTTTGAGAGTTCGGTTCTAAAACTGTTCAGCTCCACCCCCTTTTTCTTGAACGATATGTCATGATGTTCAACATGGTGCTCGATTCTGTGGTACGGGTGGGGAAAAAAAAAAAAACAAACAAACAAAAAAAACGACATACAAGTGCAGGTCACCTTGCAGGCAGCAGAGAGTCCACAACATTACCTTTTAAATCAGAATTGCTTCACTGAACAAGAAAGACAATCTAGAAGTTTCTCCTTGCTGGTTTCCAAAGGCTGAATAGCTTCCACTAACCTCCGCAGGTGCACACAAGCGAGCTGATGAAATCTGCGCTAATTTACACCGCTATAAAACCCCGATGATAGATGACTGACACATCCACACAGGTAGAACAACAATAACGAGCGTATTTCTTTCACGCGTTCTCGTTAACAGCTGAAGTGGGCAATGCGGTAATTACTCTGGCAAACCCAGAGTCGCACGCAGAGTGTAGCACTGTTCTAGTCAATGGCCATTTCTTGATTGTCTATTGTGATTAAAAGCACAAGCAGAGAACGGAGATAGCCACGGGAGCGGCCGCGCCCGAGGGCCTAATTGGACTAATTTTCTTTGATTCAAGCCTTCTTTGTTACTGTAAACAGCACACTTGGAACTCAGTAGAAAGGAATAAAACATGCACTGCTGTGGAGAATCCTCAAATAAGTACATAGTCTTTTTGAGCAGGATTGTGATTGTTAACTCATTGTGTCATTTTATTTATTTATTTATTTTTTAAAAAATGGTCTCGCTCTGCTTCTTTTTCCCCCGTTAGCAGCCGTTATTGAACGGAGCTTTAGGCAAAATGATATAGCAGGTGTGTACAAATAACAGATGGTCCCGCTTTCCCAGTTCGGGTCCATTAAGTTTCTGTATTCCTGTGACAAACGAAAGGAGACGAGCCTCATTCCCTGTAGAGAATAATCAGTGATTGTGTGCTGTTGCATGTTCTCACCGTTATCTCCAACAAAGTCACTCATGAGTGTGTATGAGCGTATGAGAAACTTCGACGTCAAGCTACGTCGTATTTAAAGATAATTAAAAAAAAAAAAACCATACTTAAGAAACTGGCTAGACAAAACTCTATGAATAACGTGCTGCTAAAATGAAAAGGAGCAGTCTGTGTAATTAGCCATCCTTTTCTTTAGCGTGTACCGAGCACACATTTAGCATACGTTTAGCAGGTAAATTATGGTATGTGTTTCATTATCAAGACAAAATGTCTATTCTTCTATTCAAGCACCAGGGAAAAGAAAAATGCTTCCTAGTCTGAGCTCCCAAAAAGCGAAAGCAGTACAAAAGCACAAATTATCCAATTACATAATAGAAAGCAATTTTAAAAATCACACAAGTAATCTTTATCTATTTTTTTTTTCTTATTAAGGAAAAACAGTTTCAGGGGTTA
Source organism: Ictalurus furcatus (assembly GCF_023375685.1). Lineage (NCBI taxonomy): Eukaryota > Metazoa > Chordata > Actinopteri > Siluriformes > Ictaluridae > Ictalurus > Ictalurus furcatus. The sequence continues at coordinate 3,061,390 of NC_071260.1, read as the reverse complement.
TTTAATATTTCAGCATTGGTGTGTGTGTGTGTGTGGGGGGGGGGGGGGGGGTGTTGGTTGAATGTAACACCGAGGAACTAAATACAGTTGGGCGTATTGTAGACTTTCTATTTATTTGTTTGTTTATTTATTTATTTGGCTTTCATAGTCATGGTCACATGAAGCGTGGTGGTGGAGATCGGTTCTGGCATCGAGTCAGGTTCAGTATAGATGGAACCTGGTGATTTTAAAGTGCCAGAGCCCCACCATGTACATCAGGTGTTCAACAAATCTCCCATTAAAGTTCTCATGCAGTTCAATTCTGTTGAAATACTAATGACCTCTTTTGCGAGAAGTATTAAAAAAATAATAATGATGATAAATAAAAACGTACAGATACATATGTTTGGCGTATACGCTGTTTCTTTCTAGATGTGGTGCAGTCGTGGTGCAACTTGCTCCCTGACCCATTTGGCTCCAAAAAGAAAAAGGAAGTGCTAATAGAGGCCCATTGGGGAAGGAAGCACACGGCGGTCCCATCATGCTCTACGAACGTTTTCGGTTCGTGACGGCGTTGCCAGATCGTCATGCTAGTTTCAGAATACCGCACGGCCGCCAACATCTTACTTGATTTGCATTTGATTGTGCGAATCAAATACAGCACGTGTAAGTGCAGACACCGTGTCTCTGATGAACAAATCCATTTCTATTCTAAGATATATTGCAGAGATTTGGACTCGAGGAAAGAGGGATTATTGAGTGGATGTTGTCCACAGTATGGTTCTTGAGATGTAGTTAGGATGGACATTTTGCTGACACCTGGCAACCCTGCTTAATAACATTATCTCTTTGGTGTGCGCTTATTAAATAAAGACAAGTCATTTAGCATTGCACACGAAGAAAGTGCAGTCAGGATGCGTGCACAGGTTATCCAAAGGGATGGTATTCAGTCAATTAAGTGCATCCATTTTTCCAAATAACCATCCAAACGTACTTTACATGACCACTCGGAGATCTGCACTGCGTCTTTATTATGCACAGTCATTTGTATGAGAAAAGACACTTCATTTTCTTTCATACAGAAATCTCTCGGTCTTTTCAGAGCAGTCTTGTGGAGCTGTCGTAGTCACAAGGCCCTCAGGAAGTGATGATTAAAAATGCTTTAATACGTATCCGTTCTCTCCCTTATAGTTTTCGGAGTGCGCTCCAGAGTACTTGGTATTTCTTTGAACGCAAGAGCGTATGATGCCTTGGCTGCACTGAGGTGTGACACTCTACAATTATGGCATTGTCACTCCACAATGAGGCTCCGTCACACTATTGTACGCCGGCTGAATAGAGTCGGGTAATTGCATCAGTTTTTCAGCTCCTACAATAGCCGCTCCCTGCCGCCTCACGGAGTTAATTAAAAGGGAAAATTTTCCTCCCGCTGCATAGTTACATCCGGCACATTTCTGATTGCTCCTCAGTTTGGCCGTTTAAAAAAGACGATCAGGAACTATAAAACAAGGCCACCCCAGGGTGAGATTTCACTCCGAGTTTCATAGCAGACGCTGCCGAAAACAAGTGTCGGCACTATCGCGTGTTTATTCCGAATATTAGGAGGATATTTTTTAATGAGCTGGGTGAGACAGAGGAGCGTAAAGGGAGACAGGCTGGGCTTTGATGGTGGGTTTTAGGAAATATAGTGCTTGGAAAGAAGCTATTGTTTTTCCTCCTGGTTGTAAAATGGTTTTGCAAATTTCCATGAATGGATCGGACAGACGCTCGATCGGATTGAGATATGGGGAATTTGGAGGCCGGGTCAACTCTTTGTCATGTTCCTCAAACCGTTCCTGAACAGTTTTTTGTGGTGTCTCAGGGCGCATTATCCTGCTGAAAGAGCCCACTGCTATTAGGGAATACCGTTGCCATGGAGGGGTGCACTTTGGTATTTAGGTAGGAGGTACGTGTCAAAGTAACAGCCATAAGAATTCCAGGCCCCAAGGTTTCCCAGCAGAGCATTGCCCGGTGCAGCACACTGCCTCCGCTGGCTTGCCTTCTTCCTATAGTGCATCAGGTGCCATCTCTTCCCCAGGTAAACAACGCGCACACACACACACACACACACACACACACACACACACACACACACGCACGGCCGTCCACATGATATAAAAGAATACGTGATTCATCGGACCAGGCCACCTTCTTCCATTGCTCCATGGTCCAGTTCTGATGCTCATGTGCACATTGTAGGTGCTCTCTGTTCTGGACAGGGGGTCAGCATGGGCACTCGGACCGGTCTGCGGCTACGCAGCTCCATACGCAGCAAGCTGTGATGCATTGTGTGTTCCGACACCTTTTTTTATCACAACCAGCGTTAACTTTTTCAACAATCTGTGCTACACTAGCTCTTCTGTGGGATCGGACCAGACGGGCTAGCCTTCACTCCCCACACGCATCGATGAGCATTGGGTGCCCATGACCCTGCTTCTGGTTAACCGGTCGTCCTTCCTTGGACCACTTTTGGTAGGTACTAACCACTGCGTACCAGGAGCACCCTACAACACCTGCTGTTTTGGAGATGCTCTGACCCAGTCATCTTAGCCATCACATTTTGGCCCGTGTCAAAGTCGCTCAGATCCTTCCACTTGCCCATTTTTCCTGCTTCCAACACATCGACTGACTGCTCACTTGCTGCCTAATAAATCCCACCCCTTGACAGGTGCCAGTGTAACGGGATAATCATGTTAATTACACCTGAACTGTGTGTAAATTTAGCATTTTTTAAAAATGTTTGGTCTGGGTTTTTTCTTTGTCCTTGATATTCCATCTGTTGTCCTGGACTACCACTACTAATAAATTTTTAGTCCCGACCCCCGAGACTTTCTTGCAACTTACCGAATATAACAGATCTGCCGCGTAAGCACTCCCATCCGAGTACGTTACAGTATTGTGTAAAGCTCAATATCAAAATGTAGAGGCCACTGCAGTGAGAGCATAACCCTCACAGGAATAATGGAAGGGAAATTCGATCGCAGTCATTAAATCCAAAATCATACCAGAGACTTTATATGGAAGATTGACTTATAGGTTGGCTGTGAATACTGATGTGCCTTGACTGAGTCGGAGTGTGCGGCAGAGTTTGTGCCTCGTCTCATGATCGTAATGGAATGTAATATACTCGGTAATGATAGCCCTCGCGGGATTCCCGGCTCAGCTCGAAGGGCTTTAGTGGCCTGTTCAGTCTCAAACACAACACTCGATGGGGATTTCAGCTGCTGAAGATTGTCCAGTAGGCAGGAAAATAAGGAACCGATAAAACAAAAGCAAATACAAGGTCAACTATTACGCTTTTGATGTTGCAATGGCATGTGTTGCTGCAGTCAAAATTGCACGTAGCATGAAATGCCAATGTTAAACTTGCATCATTCCAGTATATAATAACGAACAACACTCAATAATAACAATTATTTACATGATACAGATCATTTGTATTATTAATTTTTTTTTTTAAACAATCCTTCATGTTATCTTATACAATTATTATAGTTAATATTCTTAATCCATTTGAAGGTTTTGCTGGAAAGGAAAGGGTTGAGATTAACATTATCCAAACAGCTCAACGAACACACGCGAGTCACCATCGCAGTCAAATGAATCAATCACACAGGCTGAAGAGCAGGGGTGAAGAAATAAAAAGGGCACTTTCTTCTAGCAGTGAGGGGGGAAAACAGGGGCCTCCGGAGGGCATTAACTCAGGTTTCTTCTCCCGAAGTGGCCTTGGCACATTTTCTTGCACCTAGAGCACACTTCAACTCATTTTTAGTTTTTATTTTCATACCCTTGAGGGCATTTAATCACTCCCCCTCCCCTCCCCCCATCACATTTTCACATACATAGGGAACCTAAGTTTTGTCCCCATTTGAAATACAGCCGTTAGAGCTTGTAATCACTTTTTCTCCATTGTAAGGGCACCCTAGAGGGCACTTTCACTGCATTTCTTTTGTCTATGAAATCATTGAAAATCCGTCATTAAGTACTACTGCTGGAAAAGAAGCCGTTTTTCATTCACAGGTTATAACAGCTAGTTTGAATCACCTTGTGCAGTGCCTCAGCTACATCACTCGAGTTCCTAATCGGTCTCAACCGAACTTTCTGGCAAGTTTTCTACTTGATGTGACTGAGTAAGCTGGTGAACCATCTTTCAAAATAGCCATGTGTTTCCCAAATCAGGGAACTGTTGATGAGAATTGACAGTAATGGACACGTGATAATATTTCACCCTGTTTTCATCCGTTATTGGGTTCGTTACACTCCAAACGTAAAGTCTGATGAACTCGCTATCACGATCTGTTACGAAGCTGGGACGCCAGCCCTACCACAGGTCAAAACGGACCAACGTGTTCATTTCTTTAAAATGCCCGTATGATTTTCTTTTAATAAAATGGTCAATTTCCATTTAAGAATGAAGGAAAAATGCGTGTAACGTACGTACAGTCTCCTCCGAAAGTATTGAAACGGCATGTGTTGTGCTATACACCGAAGACATTTGGGTTTGAGATCAAATGATGGTGATGGAATAAGAGTTTTGGATTTCTGCTTTTATTTAAAGATATTTACATCTAGATGTGTTAAACATCATAAACCATAGAACCTTTTTATCAGACCCCGCAATTTTTAGGTGAGCAAAAGTATTGGAACAGACACGTCTTGTGTAATTAACATTTAATATTTGGTTGCATATCCCCTTTCTTGCCGGCGACTCGCTGCCATCACCAAATTGTTGGTTCCTTCTTTTGTGATGTTTTTCCAGGCTTTTTACTGCAGCCTCTTTCAGTTGTCGTTTGTTTCCGGGGGTTTCTCCATTGAGTCTCGTCTTCAGGAGGTGAAATGCTGCTCAGTTGGGTTACGTTCTGGTGATTGACTTGGCCAGTCTAAAACCTTCCACTTTTCCCCCCACGATAGTCCTTTGTTGAGTGTGTTTTGGATCGTTGTCTTGCCGCATGATGAAGTGAATTAATTTGGATGCAGTTCTCTGTAAACTTGCGGACAGGATGTTCCTGTAAACTTCTGAATTCATTCTGAGCTACCATCATGAGCTCCATCATCAATAAAGATTAGTGAGAATGTTCCAGAAGCAGCCATGCAAGCCCAAGCCATGACGCTACCTCCACCATGTTTCACAGGTGAGCTTAAACAAAAACCGATGAACTGCTCTTTCCATTCCAATAGTTTTGGAGCGGACAGTCCAGGTTAATATATATATATCTATTTTAAATTAATTACAGATGTATCGCAGAGGCATGCCGAGTTGTACTGTACACAGCATGTCTTCTAATAACCCCTAGAGTCTCGGCTGATCTTCTGCGTTCGGCATAAGTAGAAAAATGTGTAAATTTATCTTTTGACCAGTTTCTCTAATGGTTTATTAAGGCTCGTGTGTTGTTCATGCTACACCCACGGGTTTACTGCATCACACTGTCTGTCTGGTGACTTTATTGTAATACGTGTAATACGTTCCAATCCAGCAACTCATAAATGTAAAACAAAATTGCAGTGGGAGAATGTGTAAATCCTTTCAGGAAAAGAAAAAGAAAGTGCATTTTTGTACCCAAACAAAGCTTCAGAAGATCATCACAGCCAGAGGCTTTAAATATCATTTACATTGACATTACTGTCATCCCTCATGTCAAGTAAAAATCCATACTTAATGTCAGAGCAGGCACAAAAAAAAAAACCCCAAAAACGAGCGTGGCCGTGCCATGATTTATAGAACCCATCGCACTCAATTACCGGAATGAGGAAAATGATTTTTGCTTCATGAGAGCATAAGAAAGACCTCACGATGTAGCTCTCACCTGCTTACAATATTGGATTTCCAAAGATAATGCTGTAAAAAAAAAAAATTCATCTCTGGCAAAAGAGCAGCATCTATCATGTGCTTGCTGAATGTCAGGGATAATGGCGCTTTATCATCGGACGCTCCGGGTACGTTTTCTCTCTTCTGACGACGGTAATTTATGAGACAGTGCAGTGATAAAGTGCAGCGCTGGAGATGGAGTCCGGTGGGCGTTCGCTATCCCGCTCAACCTGTTTCTCATTATGTCAGGAGTAGATGCCTGATTGGATCAGAAGCGAATGTAAAAGCAACCATTGCGCTAAGCGTGAAAGGTTTCATCTTGGTTTTCGTGACGTTGAATAGCGTTCACTGTGCATATCGTAATCCAGAACCATGTCTTCAAAAAACGAAGAAGGAAAAAAAACATCCATGTGTAAGAATTTGCAAATCTCCAGTAGCTACGTGGGTCGTGCTGTGCTGCACCACATGGGTTAAGCTTACAACTGTCGAGTGCCGAGTCAATACATATTTCAAGAGAATTCACGGCTGTGTCCCAAACCGCCTAACGTGAACAAAGTATGTGCTTAAATAGTGATGACACCAACGATGTACTGATAAACTATTTATTACGGACGTATATAAGGGTGCAACCCTAGTCTCTGAGGATATCCAGTCACGTCCCTTCGTTGTCACAGGCTCAAAAGTAACCGGACAAACCAACATAATAAACATAAGAATTTAATATTTGATCGCATATCCTTTGCAGCCTGTAGTCTGGAGCCCATAGACGTCACCGTCCACATACTTGCAGACGCGGCCGTGTTTATCCGCTTTACTCGATATACGGAAGCATTATAAATAATACTACTACTAAGCGTACCGGGTAAAATAGCCAAACGTTTCTACCTGCATTGGAAATGGTTCTGCGCATGTCTGAGATTGATGGAGGTAAACCAGTCCGGTAACACTCCAGCTAACATGTTGGTTCCATGTGAATTGATTTACATGAACACGGTTTAAATCCGTGATTTAAAAATAGAAAGAATATGGAACAACCTAGACCTAGAGGAGGTCGTACACCAAAGACCAAAGACCAAAGTCAGTCACCAGGTAAAGACGGGATATTTATTTTTTTTCAACTAGCAACTAGGAGACTGTGTTAATCCTAATTAAGTTCTAAAATGGTGGAAAAGTTCGTGGGGTGGGGGGGGGGGAGGTGAATATTTATATAAGGCACTGCACTAAATAGTCATTTGCAAGGCTAAGCTGCTAATGAGAGAGTACTCAACATCCATTTTCTCGCACTCAATGAACTACTCCAATTTCATTCTTATCAAGGACTGTGGGTCGTCATCGTCGTCCCCCCCCCTCCCCCCCGTTTGTTATACTTTTCCTCCCAAAAACCTCACCACTCTCCACCTCTCTTATTAACAAGCCGCCGACAATTATTCATTTTGATGCCACAACAACAACAAAAAAAAACACAACCCAATTGTACTTGTACTTACTCGTGAAATCCGGCACGCTGGGTTAGGTGCTCTTCAACTATAAACAGAACTGGCAGAATTGTGTTGTTTGATGAGGGAACAGGGTGAAGTGGAAGGCACGTTTTCTTTCCGATTTAGGACGACCGTCTAATGCGCAGGGACTCTGGAATCCTTCAAACGTTGACGAGGTACGATAGCCTCGTAAAAGTTCAGAACTATTATACCACATTATCATTTTGTGGGATGGAAGGGATGACTTATGGTTTATTTAAACCTCTCCAGCTCAGAATTGTCTGTTCAGCTTGTAAAATATACTCGTGATGCCAGGATAATCGCAAATCTCTTCCCTTTAATGTGATGTGTATATATATATATATATATTTATGAGTGAAAGCTTATCCCTTGGGAATTGATTGTGAAGTGCAAAGCAAATATGAGCTCTCTCAACATCCATCTATTGTGAGACGGGAAGAGCAACACGGGCGATAATCTTCTCGTTATTAATTAGTATGAATTAGGTTAAGATAAGTCTTTATTATTTTATTTTTTCCCCCCAAGAGTCTGTGCTGATGTAGTCGTAAAAATCACTCAGTGCTTATGAGTAGTCGAATGTCGTTACATTTGTATTTTGGGTGATGTGATTATCATTATCATTAGGATCAGGATCTACTGTACAGTGAATATTACTAATATTGGCACCCTTGGTAAATACGAGCAAAGAAGGCTGTGAGAAATTTCTTTATTGTTTAACCTTTTAATCTTTTTTTTTTTTTTTCAAAAAAATTCACAAAAATACTCTGCTTTCATGGATATCAAACAATTGCAAACAAAACTCAGGTTTATCAAGGAAAATATATATATATATATTTGTTAAATATAGGTGTGCGACAATTAGGAACAAAAGACAAGACAATTGCTTTCTTTTGTTTCTCTTTAGTTTGCGAGCTTTACAACGAGGTCCTAATTGGAACGAAACATTTAACATTTAGATTAATATAACAGTAATTATTATTATTATTATTATTTCAATGTATGCGTATTTCTTTTGCACGTTATGCTTGGATTGGTTGCTATAAAAGATTTGAAAAGACAACAACAACAAAAAAAAGTTGCTGTAAAGGCTCTGAGAGAAATGTGAAATGATTAGATTTGGGCTTTAGGGTTATGCTTTTTGTACCACTATAAAACTGGGGACTCCTTGTCTTGGGTTCTTTTGTTTATTGTTAGCAATAACGTCAGATATTTTCAACCTGTAAATTACTGACTTTTGGTGCTGTAATAGTAAGAGTCAATTTGTGTCTTATTGATTTGTTGAACAACACGTTGAAGTTTGTTATATATGAATTAAAAAGGTAGAAAAAGCTACATTAATGTCAGGACCTGGTCCCTTCTGGTCAATACAGCAAGTAGATTTAACTTGAAATGCACTGGGACGTCAATAAACACACAGACGATTCATATTTTAGGTACTGTATTGGCATTTATTTATTTATATTAAATTAAAAATATACTTTTGACAGATTCATGTAACAAAACTTTTTTTTTTTTTTTGGAGGAGGGAAGAGCATCGCGTCAGCAGGAACCCAACCTCCTACTGCATTGCTCTCTGTGGTGCTTCTCGTCTCGACAGGAAAAAAAAAAAAAAAAAAAAAAGAAAAAAGACGAGAATTTGCTCTGACAAGCCATCAGTCAAAGCTTGGGGCGGCGAAATGAGCCGTCCGATCAATTATTCAATTTGTCAAAGTGGATAATACATAACGACACATTAATCTCACGGAGAAACACCATTAGGAGGGCAATTAACGGGAGCCACATCGGAACCACTTCTCAGACAGAGGAGTGGTCCAGGATGGGAGTCTTAAAGTCATATAGGTCAAGCTTCCCAGAGTCACAGTGACCACATGGATGATTCCACGTCCTGCATTGAAAAGTTTGATCGGTATGACCTTGACTGAAAGAACGCGATATTAATTAGAGCAAAAACTAGATGCACTGAGGGGGGGGTTGGGGGAGGTCACACCAAGGGGAAATATCCGGTATTGCAAGAGAGCTGTGGACTCCCTCCACAGCAATATTCTGTACAAAAGATAAAAATAAGGATGCAAGTGAGGTTATACCTGACAGAAAGAAGGAAACGAATCAACTCCTACCACTTTGAGCAAGGGCAGAGATTAAGGAACACGAGGTCCACCAAGTTGGGCTAAATACAGTCACAAGGATCACATCGGGGCGCTACAAAACAAATTAAATAAAATAAATCCCCGCAAGCTCTACGAACGAAATAAGTGCTTCTAAAATTACAGATATATACAGAAATCAAATAGGAATAACTTGATCTCTCTCTCTCTCACACACACATACACACTGTGGTTAAGCAAAGACCAACTGAGATGCTGTGTAAAAAAAAAAAAAAAAAAACCCAAAGAAACAAAAAAGAGAGAATGAGTACCATCTATTTACAAATTCACCTGGCCAGTTCAACAGTCTATAAAAATACTATTCACATTTTCTCAGTTAACAGTAGTAAAATCACAAGGAACGACCATTGCAAAGTGGGTTTTTTTTTCATTGCTCAGGAAGATGTCGCCTTCCCTCGACCGGTTGGATATAAAACGGAGGATGGATGTGTAAACTGTGCTTAGTCTTTTCCTCTCTCTCTCGCGCTGTACTTTCTGGTCACATAGACATGAGAGAAATAAATGACTGTAAATATGAAAGAGTACAGTGAAAGATAAACCACCGCCCAAACACAAACCTTGTACTTCATGCTAATCCCTTATTAAAGTGTCAATAGCACTGGTGGATATAAATCAGTACTTTAACAACTTAGTAGTTGTTTTAAAAAAATAATAAAATAAAAAGCAATTACTTTTACTTTTTTAACAACAGTGTGCTGAAAGCTGAAACATCCTGAAATCACGTGGTCTTATATTATATATACTGTGTGTGTGTGTGTGTGTGTGCGTGCATGCGTGCAATCGAAATTTATTCAACCCCCGGTGCAAATCAGGTTTATTGTCGAAATGTAAAGACTTTCAGTTGTTTGCGATGATCAAATCAAACAAAAGCGGTTGAAATAGTTCAACATGACGAATGCTTCAAGTGTTTCCCCTGAATTCAACTGAAAATGCGACTTATGATTTCTCCAGTCTCAAAATTGTTCACCCCCCTGAATAGAATCCCTCACAACAGCACAAATATGCAAAACAGGTGTTGTGTCGAGCACACCTGCGGCGACTAATCAAGGGCTTCATTAGTTGCACCAGTCTTGAGCTGGAACATGTGCAATGTCTGAACTGGCTAGGGGCAGAAAATGTATGTAATACCTTGACGGGGCAGCAAATGGAAGCTATCAACGGCTGCAACCAGATTTGTGAGAAAGCAGGTTGTGAGAAACCCTCGAGTGACTGTAAAAGACCTGCAGCGAGACTTGGTGCAACAGGCACTGAGGGTTCAGTGAGCACAGTAAGGCGCGTATTAAACGCAGAAGGTTTCCATGCCAGAACTCCGAGACGTTCACCACTACTGACCCAAAAGCACGAGAAAAGTCGCTCAATATCATATGAATAAACCACAGAAGTTTTGGGATTCTGTTCTGTGGAGCGATGAAACAAAACTGGAACTTTTCAGCACGACGGATCAGCGGTATGTCTGGAGGAAGAAGGATGAAGAAAGAACACTCTGTCCACAGTCGAGCATGGTGGAGGCTCGGTGATGCTCCGGGGCTGCTTTGCATCCTCTGGCACTGGAAACCTGCGGCGTGTGGAAGGCGAGATGGATTCATTGAAGTATCAGGAAATCCTAGGAGAAAACCTCATGCCGTCTGTGAGGGAGCTGAAGCTTGGGCGTCATCGGAACTTCCAACAGGACAATGATCCCAAGCGTACCTCAGATTCCACCAAGGCTTGGTTGCAGAAGAAGTCCTGGAAGATTCTACAGGACCATCACAGTCACCTGACTTGAACCCCATAGAACATCTCAGGTGGGATTTGAAGAAGGCGGTCGCAGCACGCAAACCCAAGAATATTCCTGAACTGGAGGCCACTGCTCATGAGGAACGGGTTAAGATTCCTCAGGAACGCTGCCAGAAACCGGTGTCTCGTTTGCAGCAGGTCATAACACCAAAAGGAGCTCTACTAAGTACTAAAGACACTCGCCATGAAGTGGTCGAATCATTTTGAGACTGGAGAAATCATTACAAGTCGCATTTTCAGTTGAATTTGGGGAAACCGCTTGAAGCGTTCATTATGTTGAACTATTTCAATCACTTTTGTTTGATTTCTTCATCGCAAACAGCCGAAAGTCTGTAGAATTTTGTCAGTAAACCTGATTTGCACCGGGGGGGTTGAATCATTTTGATCGCTATATACACACGTATAAAACAATTTCATAATCGTGATACAAGTGCTGTCTTTCTGCTTGTCCGACTGTATATCGTTTGGTGTAGTGTGTTGTAGTCGGGTTTTCTTCTTTGTTCGTTTGTTTTCCAGATATACATTTCAAGGCCAAGTGAAGTGTTTGTAGGAATTTCAGGAAGAAATAGACAAGTAGTGTACCTACAGATATTAACTTCAAGCATTAAATACACAAAGGAAGAAACCTTCAATGACATTTCAATACCGTTTTCACGTTGTCAATCCAAAAAAAAAAAAAGAAAGAAAGAAAAAAAAAAGCTCCAGATATTTACAAAAGGGTCACATTTCAAAAGGTTTGTTTGCACATTCATATTAAGAGAAATGAGGTTACTGAGATCTAAATGTTGATCCTTATTTAGGTTTTTCATCGAGAGAATCTTTTCGTCCATTATATATGCGGCGGCGTGGGAAAACCTTTCGGATGTCGATGTGGCTAAATTCTGGCAGTAATATCTGCCAGTATTATACTTTACATTTCTACTTTAAGTAACAGAAAATGGTAAAACGTGGACATTTTTTAAAAATAAATAAATAAATAAATAAAATATATTTTTTAGGCTAGGTTTTTAAAAAAAAAATTTTTTTTTAAATCCTTGCTTTGACTTCCTGCAAAGAGCCAGTTTAACAAACACGGCAGTAAAAAGTCAATCTGCCTAAAGACCTCTAAAACCTCGCTAGTTAAGGGTTATTCCCTCACACAGAGCATGTCAAGTTGGATGAATTCGTATTCAATCCATTTCATTTTGTAACCGGACTCCATCGGTTAAAAATGCCTTCGATAGTCCTGATCGTATCGCATCGTGATCCGAACCGAGAATAAAAGACATTATTAACAAGAAAGTTACTCAACATTTACCGAAGAAGCGAATGAACGAATCCGGCGTGATGAGACTGATTACCGATGAGCAACTTTACAACCCATTTCCCACAAATGTACAATTCTTAACAACTGGGCGATAATGCTGTGGTTCCATAGGTTATGAATGAATTTTTTTTATTTATTTATTATGAATTCCTCACATTGAGAATAAACTTCTGATTATGCATATAAGACGCCCGTTCTGTTTTAGTGGAAAATGAAACACAATAAATAAATACGTTGACCCTGTGGGTGGTTTTCCCAGGCCGCCACGCAAACCTTCTTCAATTCTGAGTCTCCTCCCTTCAAGGTTATCACAGATGTTTGTTACTCCTTCAGTGTTTTGGTCTAGACGTTATGTTATTAGCTGCTTATTAGTTTAAGGAGGGCTCTGTCCCAGTGTTTGCTACATCTATACACGGGTTTCTCCAAGGACTTCCTCCTCCATAGCTGCTATATATATGATACATGCTTTCAAAGGTATGATCAGAAACCTTTTGATACTTTGTGAAATGTGACGTGGAACGAGAAGTGATTATTGATGATATGTACTGTATGCCCATAACTATTATTAATAACTAAGGATACATTAACCTCTCTGCGATCACGTCACAGAACGTCGTTCTCCGTTGTACGGTCATTCGCCTGAATCACATTTACCTTGAAAATCTTACTAACCATTCCGTTAATGTAAGCACATGTGCAGAAGTAGTGTCTTCACCTGGCTAAGAAGTTCCCCTCACATCCCATTTATTAGACGTTTTCCCTCTCACCTCAGTCTAACAGTAATTATGCACATAACTAAAGTAGTCATCTAACCTCGGTTTAGCTTGGCACTTAGTCCACAGTCGTTACATAAAGCTACTGCCAATATCTAAATTAAAACCGATTCAAGTATCAAACTGATACGGCGCAGGCTATTTCTATCTCTTTTTAGATGTTAATAGGAACACCGTAGAATAATTAAACAATAATTTAAATCTGACCTATTCCGTATACCTTTGGGATGTGTGGTGAAGCAGTTTGGTGTTCCTTTTCATCGTTTTCAGCTGGAGATCACTTAAAGTAATAACTTTTGTTTAAAGCAAACAATACTTAATAACAAACAAACAAACAAAAAAAAAAAGAAATCATATAAAACATCTGGTACAGTATGCAATTGGTGCCAGTTTCACTTTCAGTATAGGGACAAACCAGAAGTGATGACGTGCGTATACAGAAAAACCTTCCGACTATATCGTCTGTGTATTAAGCCTAGGCTGGTCTTGGAGAACTGTCGACAGAACCCAACTGGAAACAAATTTTTACCTTGAACTATAGTTAATCTATGGGTATAAAACATTGGTAGGAGATTTTAAACCTTTACATATTATAAAAACAAAAATAATAACAACAACAACTTAAAAAAAAAAAAAAAAAAACAACACGAAGCACAACCCACGCATGGAGGCTGGCTTTCCTCTACCAATAATGACAAAAGAGGAATCAAATGGATGAGTCAAATATTCATCAGTCTCCGTGGTTGGAAAGAGAGACGTTATTTGACAGTGCCAGACCATTAAGTGCTTTTAAAACCTACATAAGAGACGAGCCGAGTCTCTCCATTAGCAGAAAAACATAATGCCTGGCAGTGTTCAAAACTCCACGTACTCCTGGCTTTGGACGCTTGGTCGACATGTTCTCTCTCACCGTGCGACATTTTTCAATTTGTTCTCCAACATGATGAGAAACGCGTATCGTATAATACAAACCTATGAAAGTTGCAGGAAGTACAACTTTAGTTTTCGTGTTTCGAGCTGAGGACAGTCCAAAGGGAGAAGACTGATACCGAGAACTCAGAAGTCTCTGCCCCAAATGTTGTATATTAGTGTTTTTTTTTTTTTTGTTTGTTTGTTTGTTTGTTTCCACTTGGCACATGCTCCTCTGCTTCAGTATTAATTGTGCCAGCTCAAGCGTTTCCTATTGACCGTGAGTCCCAGTCTACCACTTGCCGGCCCTCGTTTGATGGACTATCACAATTTCATATCACTCCTCGTATCTCAGACTGTACTGCTCAAGCAATCAACAAAAGGTCAGTATTGGCCAAGAGGTCTATATCGCCCATTCTGTATATGCCTTGGTCATTATTATCAGGCATTTCAGATAGATCCAGTTTGTGCACTCTGTATAGTCCTTTTTTATCACCTCTCTGGGTGCGGTCCATTATCATAACTGGTGCTTTTGCTGTGTGACAACTGTTGCTGTGTGATGGTGGAAAAAAAAAATCGATGCTGGCTGGGTGGACAAGAAAGAAAGAAAGAAAAAAAACCGCAACAGACTATTGAACACATCTTCTTTTATGAACAGTAGACTTTGCAGTAGCTATACGTTCCTCTCTGTGTGAGTGCCATGCTGAAACTCACCATTTTTATTTATTTATTTATTTTTGGCTTGTATGCGCGTGTGTGTGCTTGAGACGTTTGGACACATGGGGTTTGTGCTGGCACTTCATGGTCCCAACATTAGGTCTTTGGACCTTTTGGGTAACTCTATTATCAGTGATCTAAAAAGAAATGCGGTGACTATAATAGGGACTAAATGGTACTATGAAGATGAGACAGGATGCTGTCCCGAACACCTCTCCTAGGACTTTTTAAGAGCGTCACGTGTGGTAAGTCACGAAAATGCAGCTGTAGTAAAGGAACAGTATGTATTAGCATCTGGAATACCATTTTGATATCTATCTAACAAATTAGGATAAATAATTACTAGGGTAATAGCAGTGCAGAAAAAGGGCCCACGTAGACAGGCTTGGTGCTGTTTTGTCTTGACTTCTTTAAAACTGTCCACAGTGTGGCAGTAGATTGGCAGTCAAAGACCTTGTTGTAAATGTTAACTTGCCTACCAGTTCTCCAAACCAATTCCAGTGTGGTGCAAGTAGAGGATCTGGCATGGCGGAGGAAAGGGTATCTGTCTCGCCAAGAAAATGCGAAGTCTACGTGCCAACGACACCATGGCAAGGATTTGTGACAGTGGGATGTGGAGGAGTGAAACAAGGAGAAGGGTTGACTGACATGGTTGTCTTTCAGCTGTCTTGTTTAGAGAAACACCATCTGGATGCTAATTAAGCATGAAATACAGTCAGGAGGAGAGGAGAAGAGGGAACGGTAGAAGAACTGGTACTGGTATAAGATCCAGGGTGAGAAGAAAACATGACTGCTTCTTTTCTTCTATTCTCCTTCTCCTTCCACTCTCTTTCTTTCTTTCGCCTCGCTGGTGCTACACCACTGTGTTCCTCTGCCGGTAGGGTGGCGGTGGGAGCACGGTGCCTGTTTTCAGGGCGTACTCTGTTAGGTACTCCTGGTTTTCAGCTACGGCAGGCCGGATGCGGCCATTCTGCCTGTAGAAGAAGCGTGTGCTGCAGTCCTGCAAGACCTCCGGCCCGTGTAGTGTCGCCTTGGGTGGAAGACTGTGCTGCCAGTATTCAGGGTTGTCAAAGGTCTTTTTGGGCTTTTTGTCCGCTACAACGGTGCCAGAGTGAGCTGGGTGGAGGGTATGTGATGCGTGGAGGGTGTGGCCCGAAAGTGAAGGATGGATCGTGTGACCTGAAAGAATGGGTATACCGGACTGAGTAGAGTAAATGGGCTGTGCTGGGATGTGGCCATGCCCTGAGGGAGCACTGTGTGATGGATGACCTTTTGGGGCAATATTTTGGCCACTGGCAGTACCAGAGTTGCCCGACGCCACCGTTGCATGAGCCACAGGGACGCCATTCTTACGCATGGCCTCCTGATTCTTCTCTCCAGAGTTGTGGAAGGTGTTGAGATACAGTGGATCATTGACATATTCATCCTCCATCTTGGGTTGGCCGTTGGAGCTGGAATGGTGGCCCTGGTCTAGATTATGGACTTCTCCATTTCTGCGGCGTGTCACAAATGGGTTCTCCTCCACAGGGTTGAGATAATCTACCAGAAGACGAGAGGAGAGAACAAAAGACAAGAGAGGCTTCCAGTCAAAAAAAAAAATATTCCAAACGTTAGAGTGATATCTACTGTAACATTGATCTCTGACAGATTCCCCTCCCACACACTGCCTAATGTTGATGCTGTGGGCTTCATATCTGATCTTTATGACATCAATCCCAGTCATAAATCATGCATTATTGAACTAAGGAACCTCTCTCCTGGTTTCCAAAATTAACATGAACTGAATAAAAAGAAAGACACATGACACTGATACCTAGGGAGAAAGATAGAGCACATCATTGGCCAGAATAATATTAAATCTCTTTATGGATGTTATGTTGATGTACAAAATGTAAGATGAAGTTGTTATCATCCCAATCTCTAAGACAAGCTTGACATGATTGATTCTGGAAAATGTGCGTTATGAAGCTATTGTATTGATTAATTTGAACTGTATAAAAAGAGACACTCAAGAAAGGACACTTCAAGAAGAATTTGATCATTTTAGAGCCTCCTGATGCCTGCTAAAGGAATTACAACAACCTTCAGTGTGTTAGGTATATGCCTGATGGGTTACAGGAAAAGTGGCAGGGAAAAGGGGCGGAGCAAAGCAACTCTGCTTTAGCGAAGGGCAAAGCTAATTTCCAGGCTAAAGTCCAGAAACACTTCAATCTCAAGACTCTTCCGTAACTATAGCCCTGTTTTAGTCTCACCATGGCAGATTTCTAAGAATTCCTACAGGTTACAGAAAGTTATGGGTGGTAGAAGAGCATTGAGTGGTGTTCTACCTGTGGGTTTCTTCTCCTTCTTAGTAGTCATGTATCCATCCTGGTCTTTTTCAGCTCTGGCTGCTCGTTCACTCAGTAGCAGTGTGGGTTCAGTGCTGTAGCGCTGAGCACTGCTTTCTTCTCCGGTCCTGACCCGGGGAGATGCTTGTTTTCTCAGGGTGCCGTTACAACGCGGGTCTTCTGTGACTCCTGCTGCACCCTGCTGAGGCTCTTGATTGGAGCACGATGGTGATACAGAGGACACAGCTACCACTCGCGGTATCGTGGCCATCATCGCCTCCATACCAAAACTGCCATCCTGATAGGCAAACTGATTCTGTAGTGGCAGAGGCAAGAAAATCCTTTACTTACAAATAATATTAATATGTTTAATGAGAAGGGCCTCTGCTTCTATAACTCCCATTCTGAAAAAGTTAGGACAGTATGGAAAATGCCAATAAAAACTAAGTGGAGTGGTTTTTGTAAACGTACTTCGACTTGTATTTAAACAAAAAAAGACGTATAAAGACGAGGTATTTGATGTTTTATCTGATCAACTTTTTTTTTTTTTTGAAGATAAATGTTTATTTTGATATTGATGCATGCAGCACGTTCCAAAAAAGTTGGGACGGGGCAATTTAGGACTAATAGCAGTATGACAAGTTGAAATAAGGTGGTGATGTGAAACAGGTGAGGCAATCGTCGAATCATAGTATATAAGGAGACTCCAAAAAAAAAGGCCTAGTCCTTCAAGAGCAAGGATGGGTCGAGGCTCGCCGATCTGCCAACAGATGCGTCGGTGAATAATCTGACACTTTGAGAACAGCATTCCCCAAAGACAAATCGGTAGGATTTTGGGCATTTCACCTTCTACAGCGCACAATATAATGAAAAGATTCAAGGAATCCCCGGTCAAATCTCTGTGCGTAAAGGGCGAGGCCGAAAACCACTTCTGAATGCGTGTGATCTCCGATCCGTCAGACGTCACCGTCTTAAAAACAGTCATGAGTCTGTAATGGACAGTATGTAATGGACATGGGCTCGGGAATACTTTGGTAAACCTTTGTCGGTCGACACCATCCGCCGCTGCATCCACAGATGCAAGTTAAGGCTTTACTATGCAAAGCAGAAGCCGTACATCAACACTGTCCAGAAGCTCCGCCCACTTCCCTGTGCTCGGTCAAAAAACTTTGGTCAAAACAGCCGTCGTGTTCTCCGGGCCGAAGAGGAAAAGGACCGTCCAAGCTGTTATCAGCGTCAGGTCCAAAAGCCAGCGTCTGTCATGGTATGGGGGTGTGTCAGAGCACATGGCACGGGTAACTCGCACATCTGTGATGGCACGATTAATGCAGAAAGATATGTACACATTTTGGTGCAACATGTGCTGCCATCCAGAGCAGGACAATGCCAAACCACATTATGCCTAGATTACAAGCGCATGGTTGCGTCATCAGTGTGTGGGTGCTATCATGGCCTCCCTGCAGTCCTGACCTGTCTCCAATTGAGAACATGTGGTGCATTATGAAGCGCAAATTAGGCAACGAAGGCCCTGTACAGTTGTGCAGCTGAAGAAAGGATGAACGGAGGAAAATTCCGCTTGCTAAACTTAAGCGTCCAAACACTAAAGTGTTATTAAAAGAAAAGGTGGTGTTACACAACGGTAAACAGTCGACTGTCCCAACTTTTTTGGAGTGTGTTGCAGTCATCAGATTTGAAATGAGTGTATATTTTCCAAAATAAATTCAATTCACAAAGTAAAACATCAAATAATGTGTTAGTAATGTGTTTTCAATATAGTACAGGCTGAACTGAACTTTCAAATGACTCTTTCTTTGTTTTGTTTGTTTTTTGTTTGTTTTTTTTATACATTTTCCATACTGTCCCAACTTTTTGGGAATTGTAGCTGTACAATGGTGATGTGCCACAATTGTCATTGTTTTACATAAAATACAGTTGGTACACAGAGCAGTTATTATGGAAAGTTGGGGTAGGCATTAATCACTGAGTGTAAGGGGTCTGATGGGAATTCTAGCTCTTTTAGTGCGTCACATTGTTGGAAAATTAGATTAGATTAAAAGAGGAAAATGCAGAAATTAAAAAGAAAAACTCTCCTTTGCAATAGTTGAAAAAAGTGTCGAAGGGGCCCGAGCGAGGTGAGCCTACAGGGATAGATAAGAAAATTCGTGCGTATGTAAAATAGACACGCCCACACACACTCACACGCACACAGAAAAAGAGTTTGGAAAACTTTATGTAGTTTAATTAAAAACACACAAAAGAATGACTTTTTAACAATCATGGGTTTTACATAAGATCTTGGGGGATGCGTGGTTTTCCTGTTCACGGCCCAGGGGATTTGGGTAGCCTGGGTGCCTTTAGAAGCAGTAGGGATCTGGGGAGTTTGCGTGCCGTGTGACATTCCGTGGTACGTTTGGACAGCCGCATCCGAATATCTTTTCTTCATGAATGGCACCGAAACAGATCTTTGAGTGGATGCGTTAATTCCTCTCTTTGGTGGGGGAGGGGATAGCGATGCGCGTCTGTGTGGATGCCTCCGTTCTCTTTTTCCTGAAAGGCGGTACGGTTAAACGTGTTTGAGTGCCAGAATCCGCTTTACACCTTCTGAGAAGGGGCCCGGTGAAGTGGGTCCGGGAGGGAACTGTCGCCGTTTGCCTTTTAATGGAAGGTCCAGGGTTCTGTTTAGAAGAACCAGGGTTGATGGGTTTGGATCGTACATCTAGAAAGAAGAGATATCAAAATACGTAAATACATGTAAAATTATACGCAGGGCTGGACAGAACGCAACAGGGAGGATAGATAAGGAAAAGGCTGTACTCACCCATGGCTTGGCTGGAGAGAGAGATACGGAGAGGTGGGGGTCTTCACGCTCGTAGGAGGCCTCCCAAGTGTAGTAAATGATGAAGAAAACAGATATTGGCTTTTCATTACTATGACGCTGTTAATTACGGCCGCTTGAAAGAGAAGGGCAGATGCAGGCAAAGGTACACGGATGCTTTAATTGTATATAAGACGCATTGTAAGCGATTGTATTTTGTTGCATGTTTCACTTTGGGTGACGCGTGTAACCCTGGACCCAACTGGGTTCATTTTGCTGACTGCTGAATAAACCTGCATTCTTCTGAATCCAGTCTGCTATGTTATTTCTCTAAAAAAAAAAATACAAGTCAGATTGCTTAATTAAGTTCATAGTTTAAGTCTGTGAGCTAGCAGGGCCAATGCACGCTGAAGTGGCCCAAAATCTTCCTGCAATATCATCATAAAAGTTTATTCTTTCAGCTTTTTGGGCGGGATTTCAATATTACAGTCAGTGTTTGTTATTGTTTACATTACCATGGCTGAAATTGTTCAATAATTATTTGTACAAGTCAGAAAGGCACCAAAAGTGTGTGTGTGTGTGTGTGTGTGTGTGTGTGCTTTATTTCATTCCCTTGGTTTCCTTGAAGATATGTCTCCATTCATCTTCAGTGTCTAAACAATTACTGTAGATGAATGAATGAATGGGTAATGACGTACAGGTACAGCCCAAATCTACAAAAAAGTACGAATAAAGTGGCTCAGCTATGTAGAAATCCCATGTTGCTGAACTGAAAGCACCACATTGGTGTGTTAACCTGTTCATGTACATATTCTTGTATAATTTCATCCGGGCAATCCACAATCAGTATTACAATGCAAAATTAGCTAACAGAAGTTTGTACAAGATCTGTCAGCTGATACCTTATACCACAGAGGAACCCCCCCCCCCAAAAAAAAACCCTGATGCACAGCTGATGCACCAATGATTTCATATGACATTACAGCAAATTACAATTCCAATGACAAGAGAATACTTGCGTCTTTGAATTGACCCGTAAGAAGGCGTCGTCAATAATGTAATTAATATCCGTTTCTGAATATACTACAGCTTGGATCTGGATATAAAAAGCAACTTTTGAAGGCACTAAGAATTTGCCTTGGCTGCGTTTGACTTAATATTCTGATCCGCTTTGTGCGTTTCAGTTCCGTTTTGTTCTCCCTGAGCAGAGTTTAGTCAGCGAACTCCGGCAGAAAGACGTCTGTCATGTTCCACAGAGGCTCCGGAGGATTGATATCTCTCATTGATATTCATTGTGCTTTGCTTAGCCTTCTCTTCCATCCAGAGAAAAACAAAACAGCCAGTAGAATATAAAATGCTGCCTGTGTGAAGACGATGGGGGGAGTGAAAGCAGACTCTGGCCTTTAGGTTTATTAGAACAAACATAAACCTACTCACCCCATATGGACATAGTTTAACTATTGGGAAGATTTCTAAAGGCAGTGTGTGTGTGTGGTTTTTTTCTTTCTTTGTTTTTGTATGCATCTTGAACATATTGACATTATATAAACCATGTATGCAGTGGTTTCAGTCAACGTTAGAAGAATGTAATCAAACTTATTAATATTTTATACTCCGAGTGACTAGTTTATTTTGTCCGCTATACCCTCCTAGTGTTTAATAAACGCACAAATCAATAGATATCCACATTATATATTGGTGCTTGAACGTTTGTGAGTTTTTTGGGGTTTTTTTTCTTCATGTTTCTGCACAAATATGACTTAAAACATCATCGGGTTTTCACACAAGTCCTAAAAATAGATAAAGAGAACCCAGTTAAACAAATAAGACAAACATACTATACTTGGTCATTTATTTATTGAGGAAAATGATCCAATATTTCATATCTGTGGGAGGCAAAAGTATGTGAACCTCCGTTTGAGGATTCTCTTCGTCTATTTTTTTTTGTGTGTGTGTGTGTGAACATCTGATAAAGTTTCAGGTCGTACATACGCAGATGTATAGAAGATTCTAAAGGTTTCACAAACTTTCAAGCGCCACTGTACGCTTTAGAGATTGAATAGCTATAGAAAAATGTGTTATTTCACTGTCCTTGCCAGCGTATTTGTTTTATACGCCTCATTTGGAGTAAAATATCTTGTTTTGGCATCTATCCCTTACAAGCAGTAACGCTACAGCTCTGCTGACAACACTGTCGTCTTTCCTTGGCGTTCTTGCAACAGTTCTCAAGTTTCTATTTACTTTTTAATGTATTTCTGTCAAGTCTTGTTTCTAATAATTGCTATCATATTATAGAGATACAAATATTTGCTATTGGTTCCATCTAATAAGTTGCTTGGTTACTTTCCAGTGTGGTTTGGGTAATTGCCTTGCTTCATAATGAAGCAATCAAACTGGGGCTGTTTTGTTTTTAGCGTACAAGCTGTTTAGGGAAATCAACCCTTTGTAAAATCTTAAAGCATCTTCCGTTGAACCAATGAGTCTGTTCTTATCAACATAAACGCGGGTATTTTCTACATCCGGTTACGCTACACGCTACAGACATTCCTATATTTCTCTCCGATCCAGAAGATCCGTGATGTAGATGTGCTGGTGCCATGGTAGACTCAAGACCAACTGGGGAGATTGTACGGTATCTCACTGTTGGCTAAATTGCATCCTGCTTTCATTTAAAAATGTGGAAAAACAAAAAATCTTAAGCTTTACCGAGACCCTTTTGTAATTTAAAATATCTAAGCCAGATTGCCGCGGTCATCAAGCACGCTTTATTTTTCTTCTCATGCTTAGCTTTGTACCAGCCGTTGATTGCTTTCTCCTCCCCCCTAATTTGTGAATTCATCTATGCACAATTTAGGATTTATGAAGTTTTTTTCTTTCAGAACACGCTTCTCGACTCGTCACGCTTTGTTTATTCTTACTGAACGGTCATGCTTGTTTGGGCTGAAGACAGACAGTGAAGGCGAAAGATTGATGCGGTTCGACACTCGCGGCATGTGTTTACAAAGTGATTTCAAGCAAACTCAGAACTTTGACACTATCATAGATTGATTTCTCCCAACATAACATATGTTGGGAGAAATTAATCTATGATGGTGCCAAAGGTGATGTGATACAGGTATATTTCCCTCATTTATTCATACACGTCAAGTCGCAAATTATTGAAATAAATAAATGCAGTAACCTGAAAATACAAATTTATCAATTCAATACGCATTAAATCTTATAAATTAATGATTACACGTATTAACGTATTTAACAATGGCCGCATTCATATACATCAGACATGCATCGATCTACAAACCCCCACCCCCGCACCACCCCGGGCACTTTTTTTGACATCAGTACTGTTAAGAGTTAATAAACCGATGACGTTGGGGTTCAGCGCAAACACTCTGCTGCCACTTGCTGCCTATGAGCAAACATCCCCTTTCGTTTGAGTGAGGACCCTGCTATTTACACAGACTGGCCCTCGTAATGAAAGTGCCACCAGTGATGCATCCTGGGAAATGGCGTGGGGAGTACATCTCCTCCGAGAGACAGAATGGCCCTTTACCCACTGTGGTTAAAAGACAGCTATCAATATCTGCTCAAGCGTGATTGCTTTCACAAGCCGAAAAGGTCACCGTGAGCAAATATTATTTGTTTTTCATCTTCTGCTGACTTTTTTTTTTTATAGATGTGGTCACTCTGGAAAGTTTCATTCCATAACCCTGCAGTCAGTCGTACCAGGTTTCGTACACAATCATAAAAAAGGAGCACTTTAATGTAGACTTGCATTATAAAGCTACAGACCGCAGAGTTTAGTGTGTACACACATGATCACCTGATAATCATATCAAACATCCAAAAAGTTCAAGCCTTAAATGTGATATTCAATAAGAAGACTGAATTAGTGCAGAGAATGAGCAAGTGTCTAAAGAGAAGGGAATTTCTTGACTCTATATATTACCTGATAACAGAATATTCAATATCCAATTGTGTTTAAAAAAAAAAAAAAAAAAAAAAAAAAAAGATAAATTAATTTCCAGACTTTCCAGATCTGCACAAGAACCAGTGCGAACATGATTCAAGCCTTTCCGTGGGCTTCTACGTGAAGTATTTCAATTATGTATGATCTATTATGTTTCATAGCAGCTGATTTAACCTTCTGAACCCGGGTGCCACTTCTCATAAGCCTGACCGATTGGGACGTGCATAAGTATTCACACCCCTTGAACTTGTTCACAGTTTGTAGTGTTACAGACTGAAATGGGTCACACCGAGAGTAGAAGTTCTGGGCTATCAACGGTTTAAACAATCAATCTAACAGCACACGCTCGGGCAACAAGAGACACCTGTCAGTCACCTTTTCACAGCAATTTCACTTCAATCACTTGGAAAATGGATGGGTTAACATGGGTTCTGAGAACACCATCCCACACAGTGAAGCATGGTGGTGGTAGTGTCATGTTGTGCGTATGCTTTTTATCAGCAGGGACTTGAGAAACTTGTCAGGGTTGAGGGCAGGATGGATAGAGGCGAATACAAGGTACGCCTAGAAGAACAAACTGTTCATGTCTACACGAAACTGGTGTGGAGGTTCTCCTGCTAACAGGACAGCAACGCTAAGCACGTTTGCAATGCTACACTGGAGTGGTGCAAACCCAAGAAACTGAATGTCTTAGAATGGCCCAAACGACCAGACCTCAATCTGATCGAGACTCTGACAACACTTCAAAATTGCTGCTCATCAGTGTTCTCCATTCAATGTGTCACAGCAATTCTGACAAGAGAAGAATGGGCAAAAATATCAGGATCCAGATGTGCAAAGCTGATTGAGACATATATCAGAAGATTTGCAGCTGCAGTTGCAGCCAAAGTTGGTTCTACCCGTTATTGACCAAGGAAGGGGGGTGAATTTTGCACTGTTAGATATATTGTGTAAATCAAATGTTGTAACACTACAAAACGTGGAAAGCTTCAAGAGTGATGAATTCTTAAGCAAGGCACTGTAGATAGCAACCGTAACCAAGTATAGTCGGGATCAATAAAGCATTATTCATTTATAATAAATAAGTATCCTTCCACCCAACATCTCCGTCACAAAGAGACAAGGAACTCATTTCAAACGTCAGTTCGGGCCATTTCTCAAGTAGTTAAGCAGCAACTTCATTGAAATAATACAGAAGTACACTGAGAGCATGACAGCTGAATGTGCATTAAAATGCAGAAGACCTTCCAAGCCATGCATAAGTTTAACTAAATGATCCAAAATCTGAACGTTGGCAGAGGAAGGTGGGGGAAAAAAGAAGAATGACAAGAGGGAGAGAGAACGTGTTAGCATGTCTGACCTCTTGTCCTTCTCTGTTTTAGTAAGAAATAATGAGAGATTTAAATTTTGGAGAACACTCTGTGTGCACTTTCCCTCTGAAGGGTGCTAAAAGAAAGACATGATTGATTGGCTCCAAATTTGTCATGGAAAGAGAACTCTACTGAAGGAGGCCAGTCGGAGGTTACTGGATGGAATAATGAGGGCTGACAGGTGACAGAAATGGGGAAATTATAGATTCCTGGAATCAATGTTAAACTCTCAGTTTGTCACTGTTATTTG
This sequence comes from Ictalurus furcatus, assembly GCF_023375685.1. Lineage (NCBI taxonomy): Eukaryota > Metazoa > Chordata > Actinopteri > Siluriformes > Ictaluridae > Ictalurus > Ictalurus furcatus. Next base: position 3,035,689 of record NC_071260.1, on the reverse strand, counting down.
CACAGTTATTTCTCATTTTCTTTCTTTCTAAGGTTTTCAGCTAAAGTGCTAAAGTACTCGTGGACAAAGTTGCACAGGCAGAGGAGTATGTTTGGTTTTTTGTGCTAATATAAGGCTATAAGTGAATCTCAGTGGTGTATCTCAGTAGCTTCCTCTTCACCACCCACTTCTGAACTCTAGCAGCAGAGATGGAAAGTTAAGTTGGGGGGAAAAAAAGACTCGACTTGGCCTCGTGAACAACTGACTTCGAGACTCGACTTGGCCTCGTGAACAACTGACTTCGAGACTCGACTTGGCCTCGTGAACATCTGACTTCGAGACTCGACTTGGCCTCGTGAACAACTGACTCGAGACTCGACTTGGCCTCGTGAACAACTGACTGGAGACTCGACTTGGCCTCGTGAACATCTGACTCGAGACTCGACTTGGCCTCGTGAACAACCGACTCGAGACTCGACTTGGCCTCGTGAACAACCGACTCGAGACTCGACTTGGCCTCGTGAACAACCGACTCGAGACTCGACTTGGCCGCGTGAACAACCGACTCGAGACTCGACTTGGCCTCGTGAACAACCGACTTCGAGACTCGACTTGGCCTCGTGAACAACCGACTTCGAGACTCGACTTGGCCTCGTGAACAACCGACTTCGAGACTCGACTTGGCCTCGTGAACAACCGACTTCGAGACTCGACTTGGCCTCGTGAACAACCGACTCGAGACTCGACTTGGCCTCGTGAACAACTGACTTCGAGACTCCACTTGGCCTTGAAGACACAGGCACTTTGAAGGGAGAGTAATCAAGCTAGTCATGCTGTAAGATGGCTTCAAACTGAATTTCCATCAATAATGACTTAAAAACTGAGTTCCATTTTTAACAGTTTGAAAGTAATAGTTTTTTGATCATGTATAAAAATGTAATTAATGATGTACCTAACACCTTGTGCACTTTATTAGTCAATTTGGAATAAATGAACAAGACATTCTGTAGAAGTAATCCGTTTTAATATGTCAAAATTGAAATAAAAATCGAGCAAAGACTTGGGACTTGACTTGGACTCCGCCTCAGAGACTTGAGACTTGGACCGCATGGACTCGTGAACATGTCTGCCTAGCAGTGTTGTGTGTACAACTCACTCGGTTGGAGTCAAGGCGTGAGCGAGTGGTGTAGGTAAGCGGGGGGATGTTGAAGGTGTGAGGCACCAGGTACTCCTCGGCATCCATCAGGTCCTCCAGCTCCTCTTCATCCAGCAGACTCTGGAAAAACTTACTGTCATTGGGGTTGGGCAGCTTCATCCGGTCGTCACCCTGAGGAACAGCAGCGTTATCATCAGAGCTGTACACTCTGGTAATCCTTACTGCGCTGTTACAGTATCGAGATTGCTGTAACATGTAACAAAAACAATCATATTCTGAGGATCCTGACCTCAGATAAGTTCCAGATCATTTTATTTATTTTATTTGTGTGCATAGCTTGAAGGAATCATGACTTGAGACATGATCCCTGTAAATCTGACAACTATTTGAACGTGTTCGCAATTATAAATAGTAAAGTAACAATTGCATTTTTACCTAAACAATAGAAAAGGCTTAGTTAGAATACAATATTAAGTGTAGTCACAGTGTAAAATTCTGCGGTATGTTTGTGCTTTACCTGGATGACGAGGTAGCGCTGGGGGTCTCGGGCCATTCTGCAGAACTCCGCCGCTAGCTCCTTAAACTTCGGCCTGCTGTCCGCGTCAATCATCCAGCCTGAAGCCCAAACACACAACACCGGTTTCAGTTCGAGTCGATCAGAAGAACCTCACACAACACTGTTTACTGCAGCTTATTCCCCGCACCCCCGTCCTTCAACGTTCTACATTCATGAAAATCCTGTACTCTGTAACTACCACTGGAGGGCTAAACACTACTATGAGTTTCACTTGAGCTGAATACTAAGTGGAAAAACAAACAAACAAAAAACATAAACTTGAGGAAAGAAATGGCTAATTTCACAGATGTGTGTCGCTAAATCTTCCTCTTAGACTGCATTCAATTTGCAGGTAAAATGTACATCACATTTACATTTACGTTTAATCGTTTAGCAGACGCTTTTATCCAAAGCGACTTACGAATGAGGAAATACAAGCAAAGTGATGTATCACGCAGAGAACGATACAAGTAGTGCTACTAAACAAGATGTTTAATTGAGTTCCAGAAGAAGCAAAGTGCACAGAGTCGAGGTGTAAGAGCCAGAGTACTTTTTTTTTTTTTTTTTTTTTTTTTTTAATAATGTGTGGGTTAGCATTTTAGGGGTTAGTTAAGTGCTCACGGAAGAGGTGGGTCTTTAGCTGTGTTTTGAAAATAGGTCCGGATTGAGGTCGTTAGTTCATTCCACCACTGAGGAACGGTTGGTTTGAGGGTCCTGGGAAGGGACCTTGAGCCACGCTGAGTACTCCGCGTCGGTCGTTAACGGATCACGTGTGCTCCGAGCGATTTCCTAAATGTATACTGCGTGAAGATTGTCGAATTATTTCTTTATTTATTTATTTATTTTTTGCTCATGCTATTCGGTTCAGAAGTACACATTGTTCCAAAAAGAAAAAAAAAAACAAAACAAACAAAAACAACCCAGATACGTATAAGGCCATGTTAACAAAAAAAATACACGACGATAACTTGAGACGGGTGAAATCATTTCCCGGCAAGTTCAATTAAAATGAAGGCTGTTTATTAAACACTATCGCTTCTCATAATGCAGAATGTGGTCATGCAGCATGTTTTTATGGGGACCGGCAATGGTGTGTGACCGATGTGGGGATGTGAGAGACATAAACTGCGGTGTAGAGGTTACCGTGATGACCTTCGTAGCGTGTGATGAGTAAGCGAGGGGTCCTGTATATAGCTTTTGTCCAAAACTTTCACTACATCTACTATAACTGCATACGTACACTACGGGTTCTCCCTGGATTCTTCTTCAGATATAGGTCACAGGTGAAGTCATCACTTCAGCTAGTGTGTACGTGTGAATGATTCTTTTTTAATAATACGAGTTAACTGTGTTGCAGTACATATAATAACTCTACTATAAATATACTACATTCCATTGACTATAAAATATAAAAAAGTGTTTAAGCGTCACTGACTTTGAAAGTAGCTGAAAGACAACAGAGGAGGGCGTGAAAGTGTTCGTACATTTCACCATGACCATGTAGACGTCGATGGTGCAGATGGGTGGCTGAGGGAGTCGTTCTCCTTTCTCCAGCAGGTCAGGGATCTCACGTGTGGGAATTCCATCGTACGGCTTTCCTCCGAACGTCATCAGCTCCCAAATAGTCACTCCTGGAAGAAAATACATATGGTATGCCCCCAGTATCGAATTATATGGTCGAAGTAGACGAGTTTGCAGTAAGCTAATGCATGCAATCTTAAGCGACAAGTAACATCACAGCAAAAGAGTAGAACACACACACACACACACGCTCGGAGAATGAGTCCTACTGTAAAAGTGTTTCTGCATAAGTTCATATAAAAGCAGGTGCGCACTGTATAAATTCATGTTTAAGATAGTTACCGTAACTCCAGACATCGCTCTGGTGCGTGAACTTCCTGTAGTGGATACACTCCAAGGCCATCCATTTAATAGGCATCTGGAAAGTAATGGTGTCCATATTTAGGGAAATGACTAGGATGAAACACAGCATTAAGGGTACTCAGTAATGGGCTTCCCATCCACATTATTCTTATGCCACTTGAATTTGCTAAGAATGAAAACAAATAAATCTAGGCATATTAAATTCAGTCAAATTCCTCATGAGATCAGGTTTCCATGGAAATGTTTAGAATGCTAAAACACTAACTAGCTAGCCAACACTACATGCTGCGAGTCATATGTGGCAAACTATATATCATTGCATATCTTATTATTTAGTACCATTTGGCGTAATATCTTTTTATTTTTGGTTTGGCAGAAAACCAGCATCACGTGTGAAGCATGGTTGTGGTAGCATCATGATGAATGTTTCGTCCAAAGTACGAAATTAGGGGTTTCTCAGCAATGGGGGTGAATATTTATGCATTCCCAACATGGATCGATCAATCAATCATTTTATGTGCTTTTATTTCTATAGCCACATTGATAATTCACCTGTTTGCAAATGTAACAGTTTCGTACTAGCTAATGATGCTAGAGATAAATTAAAGACTTGCACTTTAAAGGTCTTCTGCTTAGAAGAAACCTAGCTATGCTAGAGTAAATAATCGCCGCATTCATGTGGTATTAGCTCAGTTTGGGGCTTGCCAATATGTCAGGAATGCCTTTTTTTGAGTGACCTATGTAAACTTGGAGTGTTGGGAGCCTTATAGTTACGTTTTGAAAGTGGTGAACTAGCGAATGATGCAAGCGTTCTTATTAGTTTTGGTGGTGTTGGAGGCAGATTATGCCTGGGTTGCTACAAAATATGGACCCCTAGATGATGTCCTGAATAGATGTTGGTGTTTTTGGAAACTCTAAATTTGGCAAGACGTCTGCCTCTCTCGAGGATCTAATATAAAACGGAATACGGGTTCAATTTGGAAAAGCAGAAAATCGAATCAAAATGAACACGCAATGGTTTACATATTGTAATATCGTAATATCCTATTACATATGACATAAGACAGAGACACCGTGAGCCAGATATCCTGTTAATCCTTGATGTTCACCCATGTCTGTTGTCTTAATCAAACCCTTAACTCGAACACAGAGCTAAACAGAGCTGTTCAAGCCAGACTTCCTTTTTTAAAATGGGAAACATATTGTACTTGTCTGCATCAGTTCAGCTTTCAAAGAGGTTTAAAGCATCTCCCTCAAGAGAGTGCAAACATGCAGGGCTCCGCATTACGGCTGGTTAGAGCTAAATGGAAAGGTTTGATTCACTTTGAGGCAGAATTGATTGTTACATGGGGGAGTGAAGAGGCGAGCAGTTCCCATTTAAACGAGAGCAGCATGGCGCAGTTGCACACTCTCCAACAATCATCTGGCCGACGTAGGGTTCAGGAAAGGACATGGGCACGTTTGCAGTGTTTGACTCAGGGGTTTGGAATGAGAAAGTGAGACAGAAGGAGAATAACCGAGAGAGTTGAGAAGTGCAGAGCGAGTGTCTGAATATGGATAAGAGCAATGCGGGCTCTTGTGGGACAGCTAATTGACAAGTTGATTATGTAGCGAGGGCTGTAAATTAACCTGTCATAGCAGCCGGTGTTTCTAAAACCAAGAGACCATCAAGGGATGCATATTAAGCATGCCGCATCTCTCGATTACTTCCAAACAACATCGGATTAACTTGTTTTGCTGTCAGACACAGAGCACACCTGCTAACTCCCGAGTCGCAGAGGAGCCAAATTGGAAACACGCGCACGCCTACAAACCAGGCGGACGCCGCAAGAGACACTGACCTTCCCCCCATCCGCATTGTATTCCTTTTCATCTGCGTCCAACAGCCTCGCCAACCCGAAGTCTGTGATCTTGATGTGGTTAGGGGATTTGACCAGCACATTCCTGGCTGCCAGGTCTCGGTGCACCAGCCTCCGCTCTTCCAGATACATCATGCCCTGTGAAGATGAAGGACACACAGCAAACTGTCAGATAGGGCTTAAATTACAGGAAATACTGCCGGGCACTAAAATCACGGAGAGTCACTCGACCTAAAACCCAACCCTTTGCCGTCAAGACCTTCTGACCAATCAGGCTTACCATATTCTCCATCCATTTTCCATACTGCTTATCCTACAGAGGGTCACAGGGAACTTTGGGCACAAGGGGGACACCCTGGACGAGGTACCAATCCAACTGCAAACACGTTCCCACACTACGGACAATTTAGAGATCCCGATCAGCCTACACTGCAAGTCTTTGGATTAGGGGGGAAACCAGAGTACCAAGAGGAAACCTCAGAAGCACAGGGAGAATGTGCAAACTCTGCACGCAGGGCGGAAGCAGGAATTGAACCCATAACCCTGGGGGTGCATACAAGCTATAAAGCGACATACTAAATGCAAATGGTGTACCCTTGAGGTAACATCACAGCCTCCAGGAAATGTACAGTACCTTTATTTCTAAGAGTGTAAGGTGCAGATGTCCCGAGTGTCTCCTGTAAATGTATGTCTTAGCAGTGGGAATCCATCAGTCAGTCAGCTTAAATGTCTCTACTAGACCATCCAGCTCAGTGATCCGGCAAAAAAACCTGTACTGTTGTGATAATTAATCAAGATTGTTGACAGGGAAATAGATCAGGCCTTTCTCGCTCAGGCGATTCTCACGCATGGACACATCTCTCTCTGAACGATGAGAACTCAACGTATTGATTTTCTGCAGGAGCAAACAATGCATGTAATTGATTTAAGTGTGATCCGCGGCATGGAGGCCTTTCGCCGGAGAGTTCTGCTTTTGTGAGAAATTGGCCCTGACTGCGGCTTTCGAGTGCCCTTGAGCTGCAGGATGGATGAAATTTAAATTGTAATGTGATTGGAGGGAGGAAAAAACTTTTTTTTCTCTCTCTCTCTCACTCTCAACACAAGAACCCCTGATCCATACTATAAGAGGAAAGCTGAGCAATCTCAGATGCTCATTGCAAGTTTGTTTAGGCGAGTTACACATTTTCTTCAAACCGTGCGAGCAGGCTGTCTGGGAACAGGGACGAACGTTCTGATCGAACGACGGCATGAGCATACTTATAAAGTCACAAGTGTCAACAATGCTTTCAAGAAAATCCTAGCCCGCAGAATGAAAATGGGGGGGTTGGGGGAGAATTTTATCACATAAACCCTGGTGAATATCGACGAGGCGGCTATTTAACAAAAAATATATACATGTGCCAAACAACAGTAATGATGATAATGATCTGGCGTGAGTGCTACTTATTAATAAACAGCTCCTCCTCCTATTTTTATTACTGACCAACACCTCCCACCTGATGTCTATTGGGCTGATGAATTCACATGTCAAAGTTCTCCTAGATAAACTTATCGGTGCTATCAGAAGCAAAAGTATAGCTTTCACGTGTAAATGCTAAGGCTAAACTGTAAATATTGGCACCTGTGGAACGCAGTTGCCTCACAGGATAATGGTGACAATACAAGGTAAGGAGGAACAAAAATAGAGTAAACCGTTACCTGCTGTTAACTCTATTCGGTCCATACGATAACGCCAATCAAGTCATTTACAAAGATGGCTTAATGTTATATTTTACAACACATATTCCAAACCCTGGTCCAGGAGCACATTTTCATGTTTTCCTTGCTCGCAATACTCCTGATTAAATGAATCGGCTAATTAACGGCCCTTCTTAAGTGGACGTGTGTATTAGAAGAGGAGAAACATGACCGTGTGTAGGACAAGGGTAGGGATAGTTTGCGTTATAATGTAGTTTGCTTTTGTTTAGTTTGACTGCTGCAGTGTCTGACTTGCAGGAAAAATCTGCTATATTCCGAATCTTATATCATAAACCGTAAACAGCACACCCTGAATGAGAAACTCTGCACAGTAAGCCTGTCTAGAGGAACAACAGTGGCTAGAGGAAAAATCCCAGGCAGGAGGGAACGTAGCCAAGTCAAACTGCAACTAACCGGATTTAGCCGAAGACGAAGAGGGAAGGAGCGTGGACTTGGACTTACAACATCGTAACCGTGAACTCCATGGAAGTGAGAGAGGAGACATTGCGGTTAAACCACTCAAGATAATAAAGCACATTAAACTGAAAAGTGATCATACATAGAAGAGATGGGAGATAATGAAAGAATGAGTAAAAGAGATCCTTCAACTGTGAAGGCGAGTATAATCTGAGCATGGTCTGCGCTTACGAGTCTGGTAGCCTTCGTCATTTTACATGTCCAAGGACTAGCTAGTTACACAGAAGTGGCCACTTGAATAAAATTGCAAACGCATACTTGTTTTATGTGATGAGAAGCAGGAGGCCGATATCACTAGGTTCCACTAATTACATTCCGACAACACGTTTGAATAAAGCGTAAAGAGAGAATGGTGTTAAACTTGATCTCTTTTCCCCCACTCAAAACCTGTGACAAGGTGTTCTTCAGGGATCAGTTCTAGGCCCTCTATTGTTCCTTATATTATGCTAATCCTTGGTTATATAATAGGACGGGGATTTGCCAACCCAAAGCTCAACACTGATAAAACTTTTATTTATTTATTTTTGGTCTTTAGTTTGTAGACGGTCCTTCTGTGAAGCATCCGTGGGTCTGAGAACGTTACTATATAAATTAAGCATCTTATTCTTACTATTTCTTACTCTGAAAAGCTCATCAAAGGTTTCTTTCCCCATTGAACGGCAGGTTTGCAAAAGTGGACGTATAGGCAGCTAATGGAACTTGTATTTGCAAGATTATGCTAGTTGTGACCAGACGTGCAATATAGATCAGACATCTGGGTCCGTCAGTGCCGCAGTGTACCGCTGTGTTTCCGGAGGATTCCCTTTTGGTACACCTGATTTGAATGGATTATCATATGGATCGTGTAGACGTATCTACAAGACTGTGCTTTAATCTAAACCGGGCGGGCATGTAGAAATGCTCCTCATTTATGTTCACATTCACTGGACATCTGACTTTGTTCCGACAGTCCATTATGAGCTTGACGATTACCGGATGAACCGAATCAGGTGTGTTCAATTAGGAAAAATCCAAAAATATGCAGGTCCACAGAAACAGATGCCTCGTCTTAATTTGGTTCCTATTCAGTCTATCGTGTACGGTTTGGCACGCAGCCATTTTGCAGTGCTGTGGGAATTCTCATTGGGGGGGAAAAAAAAAATTCTATTCCCTGAGTAGCTCAGCATGTACCATGGTGATTTCTTTCAGCTTGAACTGTACAGGTGAGGATTGATACTGGACTGTATGTATAATAATGTATGTATGCCATTTAAAAATATGATTTAAAAGCCACTAAATCCAACCGGCACGTATTATAGTTAGTATAATAGTTTGTAATACTTCTGGATTATTATTATTATTTTTTTATGTGTGTGGTTTTAGGTTGCTAGGTCGTTTATAACATTCAGATTGTGACAAAGATGTGTTTCCAGGACACTCGTTAGTAAGTGTTGTCTGAATTGTCTCATTTACTGATGATACCCTATATATAGTACACAGACAACAAGTGAGTACGAGAGCAATTTCACAGAAATGATGCAGATTTTAGGTGAAGTGTATAGTCTCTATGCATATTCTTCATATAGATGTCCCTTAAGATTTCCCAATTTATTTATTTATATTTTTTAAAAGCCTTGCAACTGGCCAAAGAATAGAATATTATTTATAATATTATTTATGACCCTCTCGCCATCTCAAGAGCCACCGCAGTAAGTTTTACCTAAAGTTAAAAAAAAAAAAAAAACGTACTTGTTAATTAATAATAAATAAATGAATACGTTAAATAAATAATGATGATGCTGATGATTGTCAGCGTATTGTTGCTTTTGATTTGGGTTTGCATACCCAACATCTCCACGTGACCAATGATGTAACGTCATAAGTCTTATGCTAGCTAGCTGCCTAGTTAACCAAGTAATTCGCGGTTTGACATGACTTTGTACAAAGTCCAAAGCGAATAGTAAAAGTATGCACACAAGTGTAAAATTATCAAATTTTCTACTGGATTTGACCAAGTTCAATCAAATTTTTCACCCAAATTTGTTCATTCTAAACATAAGCACATATTAAAACTAATTTTAGTTTATATATATAAAATATGTATATAATATATAGCTGCGATACAATACCCACCCATTACCCGGCATAAAGCTTTTAAAAGCTGTTACAGTCTGTTCTCCATATCCCACTGCTCCGAAGCAAATTAGCTTGATTAAAGCTTCTCAAGCTAGTTTTATTCATGGACCCGTGTTGAAATGTTGAAATCATTTCCCATACTACCCTCTGACTCTGATACCAAAGCACAGCTTGAGACTACAGGCTCTTGTTCAAAGCCAGACCGACTAGGCTCTTGGTTAGGCATGATTAATGAAATGATAACACTTTAGCGGCGGAGTTATGGCCCTCTCCCTGCTCGGAGAAGCTCTCGTCCTGTGACACTCATCAGTGATTTCAAGGAGAAATGCTAATCAGACTCGTATTACTGAGTGGCCTGTTTGAGGTGGCTTTCACGCTGTCATGGCTCTCAAGCACACTCCCATTTTCTCTTCCATACTAAATCTTTCCTCGGCAAGCAACTGTAATCCAGGATAAGAAGGAGGATTGAATGTGGGGGGTTGGGGGGGGTGTGTGTGTGTGCGTGTGAAAGAAATGAATCCACGTTGCATTTTGGGTAGGTTTCATATCCATTTTCGTTAATTTAATACGAATAATTTATAACATAAGGTTTGTCTTATTTACTTCAAGAAATGGGGGGGAAAGAGAGGCTGGTGATGCACTGTTTATACCTGCTGTAATGTATTGCTGTTCCTCAACATAATTAGATAAAAAAGTACAAGGTCTTGTACTTTAATAAAATAAAATAAACACTAATTGCTGTGGAATAAAACACTTTGGGATGTGAAAAATAATCAACGTCAGGGTCGTAATAGCAACTCTCTGTTTATTATTTTCCTGTTAATGCACATCCCCGTGTGTGTTCCTTACATACTGGGCAACGTGATCAGAGATAATCTCTCTCTCTTTTTTTTTCAATTCTTTAAACTGCGAACACTTGAAAATAGGGCACATTATAGCATACGACTGTGTGCTCGAACGCTAAAGGGAGCAGGCAACAACCTGTGTCTTTACGTGTATACGCTCTTCAAGCATATACTGATGAGTCTCTTTCCCTCTCTCTCTAATATATATATTATTTAAAAATATTAATCATGCTCTGCGTTTGCAATTTTTGAGACAGTTAAGCAGCGGAAAATGGATGAGTCGGCAATAATTACAGCCGGCAGTCAGAGCGGATGTAAATACGAGGGGGTTCTTTGAGTTCGACACAGACGACGTGTAAAAGTCAGTCCTCGGATGGCGGTGTGTGCTTCGCTTCCGTGTGGTGTTTGTTGCTTAGTGGAGTGAGGAAAGATGGGAGAGAAAGAGAGATGAGGTTTAATTAACAAATGAAAGAGAGAGAGTGGGAACTCTCCAGGAATCACTTCGACGGAGACTCCTGTGTGTACACGGGTTGCCCTGTGATGATGACGACTGTGACCCTTGTCTACCTTAGTAACTAAAATGTATATATCATCATAAACTATCACAATGTCAGCCACCAGAGTATGATACCTCAACACTATCGCTTTTATCAACTGTGCCTGAAAATCACTTTCTTCCAGAGAGCCCAATGGAGGCATATAAAGATAAAATGGCCTCCACGAGCCCCTGTAGCTTTTTTAACCGTATACTAACACTACGGCTCAACAAATGCAACGTGATGTTCAGTCTATTTTCAGTCAAAATATTGTCGTGATTTCGGAAATGCCCTTCGCGTAAACCTTTGTCGGAATATAGCAAATGTTTGTTGACGTACTGTGTCCAAAAAAAAAAAAAGAGAAAAGAACAAATTTTAGTGCCAATGTTAGGGTTTTATTTTAGAGAGCTATCAAATTTACTCTCTCTCGCTCTCAAAAAAAAAAGAATAAATAGCCAAATAGTAGTGTTGTAAAACTAGCAAACCTATTTTACTAGAAATATAAACCAAATTAGCTAACTTAAAGATTAAAAACGTATTTGCGTTTCCTCCAGGTTCTCTGGTTTCCTCTCAGGTGTTCGCCGATGTTAGTATTTTCTAAGCTACCTTATTTTATACCCCTTCCAACCACACAAAAAGAGAGACCTAGCTAGATTATTTTACTAGCAAGATAAATCAAGTTCGTTAGTTCTAGCTAGCTCTAGCTAGGCGATTCAATTGTATTTAATTTATTTGTTTTGGGCTGGCACGTACATATGACAATGTGTAAGCAAGACCGCTAACGACCTGTGTGGTTTTAGCTAATGGAACAGACAGTGTGCATGACCACCACATTCACTACACCTGCCCATACGTTCTTAAAATACATACATATAAGCCCTCAAGTTCTAACGCCGTGTTCAACATTCTGTCGTTTTGCTCTATTTTCCGTCACCAGACCTCGTGAACCGAGCTCATTATAAACACTTTTCACCAAATATCTGCACCTCATCATCATATCCCTGCTATAATGCATTATCTCACCAAGCTGACAGGACAACAATGTCTCTCCTTCATGTTAATAGAGAGCCTGTCTTCATCTCAATCGTCCCGTCAGGGCCGGGAGCCAAGGCCGCGGCGCTCGCAGTGTGTTTCGATCAGATTAGCTGGGGCTGATCGATACTCACCCTCATTACAATGAGTCATGAGATGGCTTCGGCGTGCAGTATTTCTCTCCTGTGTGGAGTTCAAAGACAATTCAAAGCCACGTATCGCCAAACAGTGATGATAATTCACTCGGTCCCAAATGGAAAATCCAAGTAAGGTCCTGTGATTAGGTTATCAGCTTCCGTCCATTTGACTGTTTTTTTTTTTTTCTTTTTCTATCGTACTGGATTAATACTGAATATTTATTTGTTGTAAGGACAGACTCTGAGAATAAAGATTAGTCTCTAGTCAACTCCAAAACGCCTGGACCTGCTCAAGGGTCATGTGGTAGGACAGGCAAGTTGCACCGGTACACAATATGTTGTGGAATTTCCTGTCCCTGGTGCGATTCGACTGACGGTTATTACAATTGTTACAAAGACTGGGTCATAAATAGCGTACTTTTCAATAGTGAGAAATCCAGTGGAATGTAGCACGCTATTAATAACTGGCTTATTCGAATTATTCAGTGGGGAAAGAGTCTGGAATGCCTGACATGTTTTGTGATTTTCATTTACAGGCTTGTTTAGATAGTGAAAGGGCCAAAAAGGGCCACCAAGGGCCAAACACAAAAAATGCACAAGAAAGATTGCCACTAGACCACAGGTTGACGTTTAAGAGGAAATCCAAGTGATGCATGTACAGTATAGACCCCTTTTTTTATTTTTTCAATATTCATTCATCCTCGATAAGTGCTTTATTTTAGTCATAGTCAGAGGCTACTTCCATATTATTCCACATGTTCGTTTTAAACGCTCGAGTTTTTCAAAAATCGCTCGTCCACACAAATATCTGAAAACGCTTTATATCCCTGTAGCGCGCATGCGTAGAAACGTGTAAATCTGAAGGTTGTACAAAGTGACAGTCTTTAACAGCGCTATCGAACCGGAAAGCAGGCACAACAACTACGGTACAACATCGTCCACCATCTTGGTTTTTTTTTTTTTTTTTAAGTTAAATGGATCAGATGACTAAACATACATCAAAGCTCATACATCAAAACGTACAGCTCCGTTTTCGCTGGACGAAAAACGGCGTCTCGGTGTGGATGGGATGTAGAGAAAAATCTACGTTTACAAATGTATCCGGATTAATGTAGACGTCGCCAGAGAGGATCCAGAGGGAACAGTGGAAGACACCCTGGATGGAATTACACCCAGTTTATCTTTTAGTTTAGCCAGTCCAGCTTCCGGCATGTTGTTTTCAGAGGAGGGATGAGGGGGGAAAAAAAAAACTGAGGACCCCGAGGAAATCAACGCGGCCGCTGAGATGTCGTGAAACTCCGAGTAAGCCGAGCTCAAGATCGAACCGGGGACCTTGGAGAATTCGGAATTCAGCAGGTATCGTGCGGATTAGGTTACAGCGTGACTTGTAACGTTATCGGGGTCGCCATTTTACACAATCGATCATTATTCCACTCACAAAGATCTCGCGTCATGAAGTCAGAACCGAAGAAGGAAGTTTAGTGGAAAACTTGAGGTGATGCCGATGATGATGATGAACTTCTGAAATTAAATTATGGCGCAACAGATTTTCACGTGCGAGCGCTAATTCAATCCCAGCCTTTCGAAAACATGCTTTTCCCCGGCTCCTCCAACCTTCTTCTGCGTTCCAGTGTTTTTCACGTGCCCGCATTTCAAAAGAGAACTTTAAAATAAATCGACACTTGCTGCTTTGAGTGTTATTGAATATCCAGACTTCCCTTCGTAAGCGTCCTCTTAAAACCGTCCTGGTTCAGTTAAGAGCTTGGCGTTTTTGCGCTTTCTCAAAGATGACCTCGTTTATCAGAGACGCTGTTTGTTAAATATTAAGGCTACGTCGTCATTTTTCAGATGATTGTTTTACCACGCGTTCTATTTGGAATATGGCGGCGAGAGACTTGCGTCGCGTCTTCCTTTTAGATGTCCTGATTTAACATGCCGTGAATTATTCCACAATTCTCTGAGCTTATTAAATCCAACCCGTCCAGAGCTGTGTAAAAGACTGAAAAGATCAGAGAAGGATCGACTTGGTATCTCTCTTCCTCTTGCACGTTCTTCCTCTCTCTCTCTCTCTCTCTCTCTCTCTCACTTCCTTTCATTTAATCATAACTACCTCTGACTGCGATTAATCCTGCCCAGCTTTCTCTCGTCCGGCTAGAATAATGCATCGCCGCCGTTTCAATTACGGAAAGCGCAAAGCGGCGTGATGGGCTAATCTGAGGTCTTACAGGTGTCCTGATCAGTACATCCACGCTGCCCTCAGCACTATTCCAGCTCTCTGTAATTCCATGCACATCATTTCTCATTGTCTGCACTGGACGGTGGTGGGATATTGATTAGGGTTCCAGCTGTGCTACTTCCTCTGGGTATGGTTTAATTCGCTTCAGTTCTTTAAGCCTGATGCATCTTCTCAGTTTGTACCCCTCTCAAGGTGTCTTCCATTTTGTTTTGTTTTTTGTCTTCATGGAGGTCCACTGTATGAGGCCTCGTCTACTGTACGTCGACGCTAGCAAGAGACAAAACTCACTTCTATGCAAATGCATTGTGACATTAAAATCGAATGAATCCTTGGACAGATGGTACGCGTGGGCCGACATTTCTTCAGTTCCCCGCTGACGGCTTTAGTTCCTACTTTGCGGTTAGTTCCTGTTTGACACGCAAAAATTCCCTCGTATCCTGTCTCATCCTGTCTTATATGACCTCTTAATAAATGTGTACAGAGACATTATGAAGGAAAAATAAAGCTTGGAAAGAAGTAGGAGACATTTGAAGTACGCGTTGCTGCCTCTGGTAGGCGTGTGTACCCTGCTGAACAAAACAATAGAAACCATTACGCAAATTCGAACGGTTTTAATGGGAGTTGTATTGGTTTTCATGGAAACTAGAATGGTCCTTGTGGGTCTCTACTGGTAATGTGTTGAGTTTATGTCTAGTGGAGACCAATACAGACTGTTAAATCCTAATAGAATATGGCCCAAAAACACACTATATTTGTTAATGGTTTTTAATGGTATTTGTAGTGGAAATGATTTGAATTTCTGTAATGGTTTCTATTGTTTTTTTTTTTTCAGCAGGGTAGACAGTAGCTAGCTTGCTTTGCTAATTAAAAAACAAAGCTATTACTGAAGCTTAGCATGCACCGTGTAAATCAAACAAACAGTTTTCACACTGATTACTGATCATTTCATTTAGGTTTCTCAAGAAGTAAAAAAAGAAGAAGAAAAAAGACGCTGGAAAGTGCACACCCACAAACTATAAGCGAGAAACTTGGCACCTGCTAGCGTGAACATATTTACTCATTGCTCTGATTATAGAAATATAGTGTAATTATGATGTGGGTAATTGATGCATCAATCTTCGGTGCAACAAAGATGCTATCATTGCTAACATTAAAATCCCTGCATGCAGAGATAGAAAAAAACAAAAAACAAAAACAAAATTTTACTACACTTAAAGAAAAAAACCCTAGCATAGATCAGTGGACAAGATGGTTCCATGTTAATGATGATAAACAGCACTTTCTACCATGCGCTTTTACCTACCACAACTCACAGGTCGGCCATCTTGTTTTCTGTTTCCCTAGACATAGACTTCCTACTTCCTTGTTCCTTTCCGTTTCAGGGAATTGCCAAGGGCCAAGTTTTTGCGTTTAGCTTAGAAAGCAGTAAAGCCTCGTTTTCAGGTTTCGCCATAGCAAGAGGTCAGGAATCCTGAATAATATGACTAAACCGTAAGTGTTGGCACCTCGGTTTCATGCACGTGATGCAGGGTGTAACGGATATGGCTAGAAAATATGTAAAGATCTGTTTAAGAAAAATCAGAGCACACCAACCTGGGCCTACAGACACCGCAATATATAAATAAATAAATACTTTTTAAATAACATTTTCGGTCTGGATGCAGTAAGTATAAAAACTATTGGGGGGGGGGTTAGGTGGAATAATGCAGAAAGATTAGAAGCAATACTGAAGCAGTAAGATTAAATCAGAGCCACACACACACGGTCAGGACTCCCTCTGTGCCCCATTAGGTCAATCTGCCAGCCGATGATGGGAAAACACATAAAAAAAATTTAAAAGGGAGGAGGCTTTTCTCCCAAACAAAAGAATAATAAAGAGCAGAGCGGAGAAACAGACAAACATGGCCGACAAAACACACACGGACGCTTTAAACACTTCATGTAAACATGCCACTAACAACTAGTGCTAATGCTCTGGAGGAAAGAAGGAGGAAGAGTGTCTTGTGGTGGAGGAGGAGAAGATCAGACACACACACACACACACACACACACACACACACACGGTTTCTCACACCTGTGCATCACGAGGACGAGGCAAACGGAATATTGCAGAATAGAGAGATATGATTGACAAACAGATGGAGATATGGACATAGGCAGAAAGAGAGATTACAGAGTGAGAAACAGACTGGTAGACAGAGAGATGGAGAGAGACGGAGGGACAGACAGAGGCAGGCCGAGAGAGAGATAAACAAACAGAAGGAGTGAGGGACAGACAGTAAAAAAGAGAAAGTCTTTACTTGTGCCCATCTCTCATTGTTGTTCAGTTGGGAACGGAATGAAATCTCTCTCTGTGTCTGAGAGAGGTGCATGCTGGGAAATATTTCAAACAGAAACACAATGTAGTTCTTAATTCTGTGAAGGCTCCCAATAATATAGAATAGTCTTCATGGTAAATAATAATAATCTGTTCTGATCTGACCTACTTCACCATTGCTTTCTCTCTCTCTCTGACTCTGCTCACTCACACTCCTCTGCCTCCAGTGTTTTTCATGCAGTGACACCGAACCACAGCGTAAACGACGCCAATAACATGACCTTGCCTTGGCCGAGCACACGTCTGCCCCTGGCACATGGCACGGGGCACCAGATGGGGCTGGTAATGTGCTTGGCGTGAGGGAGGAGGGGCTCGCACCCGTCACTCTCCTCCAGGTGAGACCCTGAGACCTGGAGGCCCACGGAGGCAGGAGGAGGGTCGCCAAGTTCATTAACAACACAGTGAGGGGCAGGCTGGGGGGATGGGCCACACACACATACACACAGAGCTGCCCTTAGATGTGACCTACATGCGGGGCAACATATGATCTGGCCATGAGGGTGTGTAGATTTCCCTTCACCTGGTTTTACGCAAATGTTGCATCTGTACAGGAAATATAGTGAAATACTGAAAATAAAGACAAGAAATGTGCTAGAATAGTGCAGCGGTAATGTCCTTGGTGTAGTATGCTAGCAACTGGGGTTCGAACTTCAGCTCAGTTCAGAGTGTTCGTTTAATGAACGGTTTTTTGAGTCATGTGACGCAACATGGCGGAGTAGTCATAGTTCTGCCAAGATGCGGCGGAGAACTTTGATTTGAACTTTTTCAGACTCCGTGGTCTTCCTTAACCAGGGGCCAATTTGGGCGTGGTGGACGCAAGGTACGTCAGAGAAAAGACTGAATCTAAATCACACGCTCAGAAGACGAAAACAATCGAAATGATAGACTCCCGTGCATACACCTAAAATGGCGGATGTATCGTTAACAGTTGGCAAAATGGACGCTCTAGTCAAGCGCATTACTTCGGAAGTCCTCACAGGACTAGACGAAGCGCTTGAAAACAAAATTGATCCGCTGATGGAGAAGTTCTCTGTCGTGACTGCGGAAAACCGCGTTGCCGGAGTTGAGTCACGTATATCCATGATGGAAGACACAGTTGCCAGAGATAATGCTGATCTGGTCAAGATGAAGGCAACCCTTGAGGCTGCAAATTAGATGACTTGGAAAGTAGAAGGTGGAGGTGCAACATCAGAATAATTGGCCTGCCCAAGGCTGAGGAAGGTACTAACCCTGATCTGTTTTTCAAATCCTGGCTACCAGGCATGCTGAATATTGATTTTAAGCATGGCCAGATCAAAATAGAACGTGCTCATCATATCTCAACGCGCTGTGATCCTGAACCTTCATAACTTTCAGGATAAAGTCCGCATCATACAAGCTGCTTGAGCTGCCCGGAAAGCTACTGTGCAGCTACGAGCAACATACCATCTCCACCTACGGGGATTTCTCGGCTGCGATCGTCAGGAAAGGGCAGGCATCCGGGGCAGTTAAAAAATGCCTCCGCAAGAACAGAGTGGGTTTTGCCATGATCTATCTGGCGGTCCACAGAGTGGAGTATGAAGGTGCCAAGTTCTTCGAATAGCCTAGTGTCGTGGAGCATTTTCTGTCTAACCTGCCTGTCTCGACTCCCATTCACCAGACTCATGCATCCCGTCCTGAAGTGGCTGAATGACTCTAAAACCATACTAGGCTAATATTTTTCTAATGGACCCGAACGTTTGATTATTCAGTGGAAGTAAGGTATGAACTGACCAATATATATTATTGGCTGTGCAGACAGGCAGCCGGGCACAGTATTATCTTTTGTATCTTCTGTTCTGTAAGAGTTACATACTGGCAATGGGGGACATTAAGAGACGACAGGAAGAAGGAAGACTATCTTGACTTTTATAGTATTTTGCCCCAAGTCTGATTAAAGTATGTTTTGAATGCACGTAAAGGGCTAACTCTTACGACGGGGCCTACCGTTGTTGCCGGCTTTCTTAACATCCATGACAGCACGACTTGTATTTGTGTTACTTGTATGTCTTCTCATTTTTGAACCGGCTATCTGCTGTACTTCCTGGTCCTGTGAGGTTTCTATTGAACACGGGACTGTTTACCCATGGATCTCTTCTCACATTTACGAAACTGACCGGCGTCAGGCTTCATCTTTTGATTTACAAAACTGTCTCTTTTGAAGAGTGTAAAAAAGAATCTACGGATCTGACGGCGGTAGGTTCTTTACTCGTCACAATATAATACTGGCTAATCCGAAGGTACTTTACATACAGGATAATACGCGTGCCTTTAACTTCTTATACGGCTGCTATTGAAAATCCGATCAAAAGAAAAAAAGATCCTGAATGATGTGAAAAAAGAACAAGTACTAGTTCTGCAGGAGACGCACATGACGGCGAGTGAACACGCCAAGCTGAAACGTCACTGGGTTGGGCAAGCGTTTTTTTTCTTTCCGCCAAAGGCTTGTCTGTAAAACAGAGGGAGGGCTATTCTACACATCTTTCGCCATTAACTCCTTTACACGACAATCCAGATTTCCCCCCTGGGTTGAATGATGGACTGTCAATCTGATAAAAACAAGGGATTTGTGTTATACGTGATGTACTGGAAAACGATAAGCTGATGACCTTTGATTGCTTCAACGTATAATAGTGATAAGACATACTTTTTTATTCATCATCAAATACATAGGTTTGTTGTCAAAAAAAGTTAAGTGGTCATCCCGGTGGCCTTGGAGTGTCCCCGTTAGAGGTATAGTTGAACAAATTGGTATCTTCTCGATTGGCACTTTTTTACAATACACTCAAAACAAGGATGATTCGGATAAAGTCATGGGACTATGGGAAATTGATCTTGGGGAAGAAATACGTGAAGCAGATTGGAGAGCGGCGTGTGAAGCACCCTCTTACTTAGCAGATAATGCATCCTGGGAAATGCCGTTTAAAATATCGCATAGATTACACGTTACTCCGGCACACAGACACAAAATGAATCCCAATCTATCCAGCCTCGGCAATAAATCCCAGGTTGCTGAGGGAACCCTTACGCATTGCTTTTGGAGGTGTTTCAAGGTCCAACAGTTCTGGTCGAATTGGGGACAATCTTCTCCTGCTCTTTGCACCTACAGTAGGATCTGCCTACAGGAAGTCCCTCAGGGCTTTAAAGGTACTCCGCTCTTGCGAATATCGCTACACTGTGCCCGCAAGTGTACTTTGCTGCAATGGATAACGGACACAATCCCTTCCATGGCTCAGTGGATAAGTATTGCTAAGGGAGTTCTCCCTAATGAAGCCTATTCCACGGCATTAAGAGATAAACCCGTTAAATTCGAAAGGATCTGGGGCCCCTTTCTTAAGTATTAGGTTTCTTAAGTATTTCCATGTCAAGGAATACAAATAAGGGATCTAGGTAGAGGTTCCATGTGTATGACTTGTGTGTTATTTGTGTTTCCTCCCTCTGTGTCTTGGATTTAGTTTTTAATCATTTGTTCTGAACTATCCCTGTAACTGACAGAAATCGCAATAAACAAAAAATATAAATAAATAAAGACAAGGAAAATAAATTCAAAGTCTTAGGCTTGGAAATGAAAACTTTTTTAAAAAGTAAATTATTAAGTTATTTTAGTTTATTATTATTATTATTATTATGAATTAAAATATATACATTTATTATATTTAGACTAATTTATATATTTACATGAACTGTTATCCTTTTATATTTAATTATTTAACAGTCGCACACTCACACACCCCAACACTTGCACACTCAAACACTCGCGCACTCCCGCACACGAACACTCGAACATTCAAACACACACTCGAACATGCCCACATTCGCACACTGGAACATTCGAACACTCGCGCACTCTCACATTCGAACACTCGCGCACTCCCACATTCGAACACTCGCGCACTCCCACATTCGAACACTCGCGCGCACTCCCACATTCGAACACTCGTGCACTCCCACATTCGAACACTCGCGCGCACTCCCACATTCGAACAGTCCCGCACACTCCCACATTCGAACACTCGCGCGCACTCCCACATTCGAACACTCGCGCGCACTCCCACATTCGGACACTCGCGCGCACTCCCACATTCGGACACTCGCGCGCACTCCCACATTCGGACACTCGCGCGCACTCCCACATTCGAACAGTCCCGCGCACTCCCACATTCGAACAGTCCCGCGCACTCCCACATTCGAACAGTCCCGCGCACTCCCACATTCGAACAGTCCCGCGCACTCCCACATTCGAACACTCGCGCGCACTCCCACATTCGAACACTCGCGCGCACTCCCACATTCGAACAGTCCCTCACTCCATGTGAGGACATGAGGAAGAAACCTTGAAAGGAACCAGACTCACAAGGGAACCCATTCTCTTCTGGATGACACCGGATAATAAATAATATCTTGTCTATAACTATGTACTATAGAGTCAGTGCACACACTGACATAGTAATTGTTGTCTTTAGGCTATCTAAGGAAGAACATCCACAGCCATCTTTAGAGTGCACCCACACACACACACACACACACCGAAATTCTATATGAGAATTTGTCAGCTGTTCCTGATAGCAGACTCAGACACCATCAGATCAGACTGAAACACAAGAGTGTAACATCATCTCTCCTCCATTCTCTCCCTTTCCTTCTCTCTCACACAAACACCCACACACACTCTGTGAGATGTTGTCACTCGCTTTCCCCGACTCGGCGCTGCTAATTGGACCTCGCATCCGCCAAATTTACCGCTCAATTTGTCAGAGTCGGCGGCATGGTTTTAGTTTTTTTTTTTTTTTAGCTGTGATGTCACACAAACCACTCGGAGGACAGGCTGCCGCTTAATGAAAGACCGAAGTCCATTATAATCACTTTAGATTAAGGAAATAATTAAGCGTAATCTAAAAAGTATAATTATAACGACCATAATCATAAGCTCTGTCATCGTAATGTGGGTTTGAAAATGGGTGTGATGGAAGAGACGGAAGAGCGCTGTGTGAGGTCTGGTTGACTGGAGTGGGGGGGTGGTGGGCAGGGACAGGAGAACGGATGAGGAGAGCATATGACAATCGATTTGATCCAGAAACGGGTTATTACTAGCTATTATGCTTTTTAAATAGACTTTTAATCTCGCTTCTGTTGTTGTTGTTGTTGTTGTTTTTTCATTCGTTCTGTATACACAAACTTGTATATAGCATGACGCTCCCGTGTACTGCTCGATAACCTGAAATCCTGTAATCTCACTGCCCTCTCTCTGTCTCTCTCTCTCTCTCTCTCGCTCATTATGCTCGTTATGTGTGCTTTATCAGCTTTATGAAAAATATCACCACAGCAATCACAAAACAAATCTGTAAACATACACACACTAAAACAAGAGCATGCTTTATACCTCAGTGCGGCTAAATGCACTGTCAATGTGTGTAAAATCAGTGTGTGTGTGTGTGTGTATATATATATATATATATGGAATAAAACTCGTACCGCAGCAAGTGATGTCATGGGAAAAACCGTGGCGTTTGGTTGATTATTTTCCTATAAAAGCACACCCCCCCCGATGTGTTCCATTGCTTACTTAACAATATCTAGGTGTGGATAGAGACTGTTTTTGTTTTTGTTTTTTTTTCCAACCAAGTACTGAAGTCTGTATCATATTACTTTTCAAAGCGAGCGAAGCTAAAATAACAATCGGTCCCAAACCACACACGTTTCTTGTAGAAGCGACTCCACTATATAAAGCAACAGCTGCTAGTGCATTACTTTCCGCACACGATCCGGTGCATTAGTATTCGATCTGGGACGGTGCATTAGCAATAACACAAACTCGCAAAGTGTCCAGTCAGTCCTTTTCCTTTTCAACACAAAACTCTCCATAATCAGAGTGTGAGGTTCATTTTCAGCAAACGTTCTGCTGTCCAAGTCGTCATCCTCGCAGCTCACTGACAACACGCTCACACACTCGCACACACGTGCTTCTCAGGGTTTTATTACATTAAATAAGGAGTGAATTTCTACTCAGGATTGAAACAGCAACAAAAGATTTCAATTAAGATACCTGTGTGTGTGTGTGTGTGTGTGTGTGTGTGTGTGTGTGTGTGTATTGCTATTCAAAATCCTGCCATCTTTGTTGAGAAGGCTATTAGCAAGTTAATGAATATTAACGAACGCTGGGATTTACTTTATGAATATTAATGATTAGTTAGGCCATGTCCACATGTGCAGTACTGCGCAAAGTTTTAGGCATTCTGTTATACGGTGCTGTGAAAAAGTATTAGATTTTTCCTCGTTTCGTGTGTGTCTCGTAAGAAACAGTTTTAGAAAATCGGGTGCCACCTTTATCAGCGATAACTGGAGATCAGTCTTTCACTTACTTCTAGGACTTGGATTTACTCCTACGCTTTGGATCGTTGTCTTGCTGCGTAATCCAGTAGCGCTTGAGTTTCAACTTACGGACTGGAGACCGGACATTCCCCTTTAGGATTTTCTAGTAGAAAGCAGAATTCATGTTTCCCTCAGTTATTACAAGTTGCCCAGGCCCTGAAGCAGCAAAGCATCCCCACACCATCACACTACCTCCACCATGCTTGACCGTAGGTATTGATATTTTATTCCCTGGGGAATACGTCCAGATCGCTGTCATTCTATGTCGTAGCGCGACGACGTACAATAGGCTTACGTCGCATGGTGTCCGAGATTTATTTATTTATTTTACGAATATGAGAATGAGTTTGAGTACAGAGAAAAGAAAAACCTTGACTTGTACAGTATTTCACAGATAATCACGAATAGTACAAAATAGCTGAAAAGGACAAGATACACTGTAGAACCATTAACACACACGCCTTCCAGCCAATCAGAAGCAAGTATCTTTGTTTTAACATAAACTCGCAATGAACTAGTCTGGTGTGCTGTGTTTTTCAATTCTGTTCAGGTTTCTGGACCAGACGTGCTCTTGTTTACTGATACTGAGTGACGCCTCCCTCTCTTTAAGTCATAGTAAATAGAGGCTAAGAGTGGTTTCTGATTTTGCGATTCGGGAAGTGTTTATTATGGATACATGTACCAGGTGACTAAATATGCCGAGTACAAGTAGACGAAAACTTTCAGTCACATGGCAAGAGGCAAAATTGGCAAAAGGTGTCTATCTGGTTGGGACAAAAAGAAAACTCGATCAATTAACAGATAATCAGCAGATCAACACCTTTTTGATTTTTACTATATTAGATTTTATATTCGTACTTTTAAGATACAATCTTGTTTGATGGTCATAGATTTTTCGAGCTTATCCGAGTGCACGTTTGTCTCTGACCGAATCCACAAAGAAGTAGAGCGTGAAAGTGGAAAAAGAAGGAAAGAGGCGTGTGCTTTTTTCCCGAAATTGACATGCAAACGAAAGGCAGAAATAAGTAACAGCACGGCTCATTTCGCTCGAGGGGGCGTGCGGATTCTTACACTCCCTTTAACAGAGAAGAGTGTCAACACGTGTGTTGAGGAGAGCGAATGGGATCGCCGGACTCCCGCTGTGTGCAGATGTGCGACCACTCGGAGAGAAAAATAGTACCTGGAGTAGTGAGGATCGATCGTAAGTGCGGGAATTTAAAAGGACAAAACAGTAGAATTATTATTTTTAACCATTATACCGCACACGCTAACCCCGCTCTGGAAGTATTGAAGTGATGTCACGTTTAATGTCGGCTCGTGAGCGAGTCTTGGTAGCGCAGATACGTGTCAAAATACGTAGAAACGTACAGCTCTGGGCCTGATTTGCTAAAAGTTGAGCATACATAATGAGCAGTCAAGCAAGCAGCATTGCTCACACCTTTGCCTGAGTGCTTTGTGTACATCTGCAGAATTAAACGCCCACTCGACGCTACATCACAATATCTCTCTTCGTCAGCTTTCCAGGAAGTTCCGTTTTTTTCCTTTCTGCCGTCTTCGTGATTGTCGTCACGAGCCGAGTTTCCAAATGATTCAAACGTTTTAGATTTGACAAAATTGGACAAAAGGTCTCAGCATAAATCAGGGAAAGTGTAGTAAAACCCACCCCTCGCCCAGGACGTTTAAAAATTCAACCCCTTCTCTCTGATGGGACGATCACAAAAACCCGGCAGTTTCAGAAACAGCCTTTAAAGCTCAACGCACAAGTACGGTTCAGACGCTGCTGCGTATTTCACACCGGTTTTCTTTTCTCCGCAGACCTGAGGTTTTCCCCGAAAACGGGTGAAATTTAGTCAAGAGCTGTTTTCCGAACCAGGCCGTCCCTAAGGGCCGAGGCCCGACGTGGTCCTGCATCAACATTTAGGCGCTCACTGAAGAGCGGAGCTTTTCCTGCAGGTGGTGAGGGAAAAGAAATCTCGCTGATCTCTCTTCTCTCCTCTCCATAGACAGCAGATGGCTGTCTGCCGTAAATATGGCTACCTTCAGCTAATGAAAAGCTTCTGCAGTATAATGGAGCCGAAACGCAAGGGTTTATGGGTAATGGCCACGATGTCTGATACGGACCACGTGACTGCGGTTAACATTGCTAATGTCATACTGTATATCCCGCCTCCTCTATATCAGGTTTATATTAACGAGCCAGTTTACTTATGACGCTCTGACAGTTGGATGGTGTGTGTGTGTGTGTGTGCGCGTGTGTGTGTGTGAGAGAGCAGCAGATGGTCTTTGAATACAGGGAACATGTGTGGGCCAGAGAGTCGGGGCTGTGATTAAAAGAAAGATGGAGAGAGCAAACATAATAATAACAACAATAATAATTATCATAATAATAATCATCATTATAGCAACAAAATTAATAGTAATAATAATATTTTTATTATTATTATTATTTAAAAAAAGTTAGCAATTAATCAAAAAAAAGTATTATGATAAAAATACCATAGTATTATTAGAAAAGTAATTGTTGTAGTTGTTGTAACTACTATTTTTTTTAGCATTTTTTTTAAATACATTTATTAGACGCTATTCTAAAAACATATAATGAAAAAAACCATATTAGAAAAATATCTCACTAATATTGCTGCTGCTGTTATTTTAAATATGCTTTTGATTATATGCATAAAATGTCATTATTCTAAACATGTACAACTCAATTGTTGTTGTTGTTGTTGTTGTTATTATTATCGAACTTTTAAGAAGAGGTTCTGAATTGTGCCGAATCCGTGTCCTGGTCTGTTCAGTGTGTATCAGTGCTGATGTTGTAATGTTGTACGGCAGTAACTCGGTCCCTGGAGCCCCATGCCTCATGTTTCCATGCGCTGTGATGAAATAACTGGAGATAAGTCGCCCCCTGGGTCCTCATCTTCTCCTGAACGCCAGTGTAAACTGATTAAAAGCAGTGCTCATGCTGGCTATCACACCGAGTCTATTCACTGTGAAAGGCTGTTCATTGAAGGCTATAAAGTGGATAACGTGTCATGTAGAGCAGCGATCAATAGGTCGGGTCAGATCCGAGCATCCGTTAGATCGTTACGTTCCACTGGAAGACTAATCCCCAACCCGACCACAATTTTATATTACAAACTGAGCCGAAAAATACGGT
Organism: Ictalurus furcatus; assembly: GCF_023375685.1. Lineage (NCBI taxonomy): Eukaryota > Metazoa > Chordata > Actinopteri > Siluriformes > Ictaluridae > Ictalurus > Ictalurus furcatus. The sequence continues at coordinate 3,009,216 of NC_071260.1, read as the reverse complement.
GTTCCTGAGCGGCGGTGACGATCCCGTAATAGTCGTTCAAACTCAGAGCTGCGTCTTGTGTTTAGAAGCGTGCGTCGTACGCCAAATCAAATACGTCACCATGCGCTGAATTTAGGCATGAAAGAAGTCCAACTACAGAGTGACAGACAGGAGTCAGCAGCCAATCAGAAGGGAGAGATCGTACCGTCCGTCATCTCAAGCCTAGAAGCTTATAGTTCAGCTAGCCAGCTACTTAACATTAAGGTCACGGCTTCATCCTGGAGGTTTTGTGCTGTTCGCAATGCCACAGAATACACACCAGGTTGGCGTTGCACGAGCACTGCTGCCTGACCAGCTAAAAGATGCTGAAATCACCATGACGACAGAGGAGTATTTATAGTCTCAAATTCTTGGACTCAATCTCGTTGGAACACCATTACTACTTATTTACTGCTCAGGCATACTACTTAGTACAAGTCTTATTTAAGGGAGGCACAGTTTCAAACTCATAAGCAGTTTATTTTGTGCAGCCAATTTTAAAAAAATAAATAAATAAAAATGCTCCAATAAAAGCTAAAATATTGTACTTTTAAGAGGTGGGTAATGGGCTGAAAGCTATGAAAGTGTTTATCCATAACAACAGCAATGTTAATCTGAAAAACTCCTTAGAAGCTTATATTTCTCTTATAATATTTCGAAATATAATTTGTTCAGCATCGCCGTTCATATCTTAACACATAAAATATCGTAATTCAGTGTCAAACCTTTCGAGTGAGCTTGAGCTCTGGACTGTAAAAGCAGGAGCCGTGATAGGACGAGTCTCTGGGTGGGGGTGACGGGTGTATTTTGTCTCCTGTCACCCTCATGTGGCGTGTGGAGGGCATGTGGCAGCTCCACTTACCCTCCTGACCCTGCTTTCGGAGTGAAGGGGGAAGTGGACTTGCCACATTGTCCTCAATAGCTCTCCAAGTGGGACAGAATACGCCTGTCACCCCATCCTGAGACACATCTCTGCTTTTACAACACCAACGTCTCAGATTTTATTCATTAATTGTTTGTCCTGCACCTTTTTTTTTTTTGCTGTAACAGTCAGTCCAGGTCGATGCAATTAAATAGTCTGGGTCAGAGCAGCTATTCTGACAAGCAGGTAATTGGAAGTGAAGTGAAGTGAAGCTAAACTGTCGGTGTCCCTTTAACGTCTTCTTTTAAACTGCAGCGTTGAAGCCTGATGGACAACTGATCCTCTTTTTTTTTTTTTTTTTCTTCACCTTATTCTTTCTCTTGAATGAATGAATAAAGACAGGGATGGATGGCGAGTATAAGTTCTTGGGAAGAGCAAGCGAGGACGAGCAATGTGATGAACCGGAGCTTCGGTTAACGTTCAAACATCCAAACACACCACCCCACCAAATCTCAGCCATTTGGACTTCCCCCGGTCTACAATTTGGAGCTCGCACAGATGCGGAAATAAAACCGAAATAATACAGTTCCGACCAAATGATGGCTCAGCACAAGTAATAACGTTACACTGCTCTACAAAGACTCTTATTTCTCATCTACAGTTCAAAATGAATACGGTAAGAACCCACATCCGGCACACCGAAGACTCAGAGTCACAACACTGCCGAGACTTAAACACGGCGCTGTGTTGGCGAGTAATAAACGGTTATGCGTCATGTCATTTCAGTGATTATAACCTGCTGGCTTTGGTGATGGAGTTTAATAACGCCGATCAGATCGGAGCAGATCCAACAGGAGTGTTACTAGCACTAGGTACGGCTCGTCTAAGCCTTTCTTTGGCGGATGTGTGTGTGTGTGTGTGTGTGAGTGAGAAAGAGAGACTCTGAGACAGCTTGTCATTTGCCAGTGAGGTCTTGCAGTTCTTTAGCTCATCGTGCACACTGTGTGTGTGTGTGTGTGTGTGTGTGTGTGTGTGTGTGTGTGTGTGTGTGTGTGTTTCCCCTCTGCTGTGTAGCTCGCCCTGCCAGTCATCACAGTGTGACCGTCTCCATTCTGCTCAAAATGAAAGCACATGTAGCAAATCTGGCCATGAAACAATACACAAACAAACAACTGACCACTGTAGAAATATTAGAGTATAACCTCAGCCAAAGCCAAAAAAAAAAAGCAGCAAAATCAGATAGAACGACACTAAATAATAATCAGGGATCAAATGAATCAATTCAATTGAATTAGAGCAATCAAACGACGCATATGAATCGTGGGAAATTATTTGGAGCAAGCAAATAAACAAACAGACTGACTGACTGTCAGCAAAATAATTACGGTATAACCTTAGCCGAAACAGCAACCGGATCAAACGAATTTGAATCGACTGAATCGGTTCCATTCAATTAGATCAAACGACACATATGATCAAATGATTTGAATCGAGTAAGCAAACAGACAAGCTGCAGAATCAGTTGAAAAGAATCGGATCAAATGACACCGGATCAATGATCAGATGAATCAATACAATCGAATCGGATCAATCAAACGACTCACGTGATCATACGATTTGAGTCTAATTATTTGAATTGAACAAACAAAGAGACAAGCAGCAGAATTAGCTTTAAAAAAAAAAAAAAAAGAATCGGATCAATCAATCGACTCATATGATCATATGTTTTGAATCAAACAAGAAAACAGAACAAATAAACTGAGTGTCTAAAGGGCTCCATACATCGTTCCTTCAATTATATGAAGTCTGCCAGTACCATGTGATGAAAAACAGTCCCACACCGTGATGCATCCAGCTCCAAACTTCACTGTTGGTGTAGTGTTTTTAGGGAGATGTGCAGTGCCATTTCTTCTCCAATCATGGTGTGTAGTATCACAGCCAAAAAGTTCCATTTTGCTCTCGTCTGACCAGACTACACTCTCCCAGTATTTCATAGCCTTCTCCAAATGAGTTGTAGCAAACTTTAAACGAGCTTCACGATGCCTTTTCTTTAGTAATGGAGTCTTGCGGGGTGAGCGTGAGCAGTGGAGTGCATTGCCTAATGTTTTCTCTGTGACGATGGCACCTGCTGCCTCCAAGTGTTTCTGGAGCTCTTTCCGAGTGCTCCTTGGCTCTTGGGCTACTCTTCTGACTGTTCTTCTGACTCCCTGGTCAGAAATCTTGCGAGGAGCTCCTGTGCATGGCCGGTTGATGACTGAGTGATGTTGCTTCCGCTTGCGCATAACGGCCCCAGTGGTGCTCACTGGAAGATTCAGAAGTTTTGAAATACGTCTGTATCCGATTCCATCAATATGATTCCCAACAATAAGGTTGTGAAGGTCTTGGAAGAGCTCTTTGCTTTTACCCATCATGAGATGATTCTTGTGTGACACCTTGGTAACAAAAAGCCTTTTTATAGACCATCAATTTACTAACCCAGCTGTTATTCATTTGCACAGATAGGGGGTATAATTACTTTCTAATTACTTACGGATTTCAGCTGGTTCCTTGCCTTGCAGAACTGCTTTTTCTTAGTTGATGCGTTCAATACTTATTTCCCTCACTGTCTTTTACAAATAATGGCTGGCTTGTGGGGAAAAAAAAAGATGCTTCATAATAAATGGATCCACAAATAATACTATTTTTGAAGTATGCTATGGATTATATGTCAAGTAAAAGTGTATTTATAGTGCGCTTGGGTGACAAAAATGCTGTCTAAAATACTTTATCCTTACATGCGTATTTGTAAATGTAATGGAACGCAATTCGCCAGATCACTCTAAACCACACTAAAAATTGTTTTCTGTAGGCCACATCCGGCGTCTCAATTTTCCCAGACTCTCTTAGTACTGCTTTTATCATCATCATCATCATCACGCTCGTTCGAACGTTGTAAGTCATGTGAAGCTTATCTGTGAAATCCCAAATTGCTCCATTAAGTAAGCGGCAACCGGCGAACACTGACAACCGGTTCGATAAGTAATGATGTTTGGAGTTCAGGGATTGCAACAACGAACAGCTATTACCGTAATTATCCTGCCAAATTCTGCACCTGTGTGAGTTTGTAGGAATTGACAACGTCCCGAAACTTAAAATCCTGATGCTACAAGCAGCTGTTTGCTCATCTGATTGACTGATCAACCTGACTGTGTGTCCATTACCTACACGATAATAATCCCAATGATCATTAGTATGTTGGTAACAGCTAAACCGCTGGGAATTGTATGGCAGACGCTACACAAAATGGAACAGTATCCAGATTACAAATGTTTTTATTTTGACAAAGAAAAGCATGTAATCATTGATAGGGTGATGTTTTCTGTAAGTGATTGGTCTCAGGTTAGATTCGGCTAGGCTAGGTTAACTGGAATTGTGTTAGTATGTAGGTGATGGGTGGGGGGGGCCCTCTGGTGGTGTGGCGTGGTATTGTCCAGTGACAGAATAAACAAAAATAAGAAACGATCTGCTATTTTTTTCCCCCCACTGTTTTGCAATGACTAACAAATTGAAAATATTGCTGCTGGTATCTCCAGGTGTTTTGATTTGATCCCTCTGGCCTCATTTACATCTTAAAAACGATATGCTGATGACTAAATAAACACATTTTAAGCAATTTACGAAATAAAACGTGAATGAATGAGTCTGTTAATATATCAGTGGAGTTCTTAACATAGCAAGAAGGATCTCCAGTCACGGTGAAGACTTGCAGTCTTTACAGTGCATTTCGAAAACGATGTTCCTTAAAGATCCCGTTAGTAGACGATGGCTACTTTGTGTCCGTTGTTTTAGTAAACTTGGCCGTACGGTTACGTCGCACGCGTGTGCGGCTAGTTACGTCAAATCCTGACGGCTGCAATCCTCGTTTAACGTACGTTCACAGATGCAGCAATTCTATCGCTGCAAGTCGGCAGTCGCTGTACTATGAAGTCGACCAGTAGGGGTTCCTGCTACCGGTTGCCATAGTAACATATAATCGTTTCTTCTGCTTCTAACATGAAACATTCTGTAGGGAGAGCGTTTGTATATAAAATTCACCAGTGTATATATGTGTGTGTGTGTGTGTGTGTGTGTGTGTGTATATATATGTATATATATATCTCATATCCTACGAGTTGAAGTAGTGTGTGCGCTTTGCCATTTAAATCAAAGACACAAGTAAACAAACTAAAAAAGCAAGCGATAGAATCAGAAAAAAAAAAAAAATCGGATCATATGACGCTAAACAAATGATCGAATGAATCGACTCGATTCGATCAAGCCAACGCCTCAGGATCATACGATTCAGAGCAAATGATGTGAATCAATCATGTGAACACACACGCAGCAGAATCGGGTAAAAAGATCAAATGACACTAAACAGATGAACAGACGAATCGGTTCAATTGAATGAATCATTTGATCTGGATCGAATGAATCATTTGATCTGGATCGAATGAATCATTTGATCTGGATCGAATGAATCATTTGATCCGGATCAAATGCTTTGGAGCAGACAAACAAACGAACAAATGTCGACGGATGCAACGAAGACCGGAGACGTCTCTGCGTGTCCTTCTGCGAGACCCGATGGATTATTAATCGGATAATCGGGCACGGGTTTCATTTTAAAAAGCTGATTATTCAGCAAATGATCTGGTAGGATGGGCAGGGAATGCCAGCTGTCTCTCTACACACCTGTCTCCCTCTCTCTCTCTCTCTCTCTCTCTCTCTAACTCTCTATTTTTTTTCCTTTCCCCAGTGCTATGTAAGTCTAGACTGTCCAGTTGGCATTGAATAAACACACACTCGATAAAGTACGCACTAGTTCAATGTTTAATGAAAGGTTATTATATCTCATCAGAGTTGGGCGCTGTGCAGACGGATTTAGTAAATTAACCGGTATAATTAGAGGAATATGAATTTACTGTTCAGTGCAAATTGAATCAGTGGCCGTATTCAGAATAAACACCAGCTAATAGTTGGTGCATTTTACACCGGGGTGGAAATTTTAGATAATTGATTAGATCAGAATGGAGAACTCGACAGCACTGTGGTACGAGCAAATAATAACTACCTCCGGATGACGAAGTATGATTAAGTAAATGAGTTTAATAGCGTAATACGAAAGACTCGGCTGGAGTTTTGTTCCTACAGATCGAGCATCACGTCCCAGGAAGTTGTTTGTTTCGTCCCTTAGCCACTCACTGAGGAAATTCTCTACGTTTGGGCTCCCCGAGACTTCATTACTGTAACGGCCCAGCCCAAACCTCCATTAACCAAACTTTAAATTCGTATTTAACGACGGATTATGTCCGTAAATCCTCAAATGGTCGCGTGCAACCGATTTAGGGAGATGCTGCTCAGAATCTTAAAAAAAAGACTGTAGAAAAGATGACTCGGAAGGAAGATAAACGATGATTGCGGTCGGTTTCGGTCGGTGCACGTCCAATTTCGACTGAACTCGGGTCCAGTCCATTTCCATCCAGAGGAAAAACAAAAACAGGTTGCGCAAGAAAAGGAAAGAGAAATCAGACCGAAGCTTTTAAATCATTTGAACACACACAAGAAAAGCTCTTGGCTTGGTCATTATTTTTAAAATAAATAAATAAATAAATAAATAGAAAAAAGCTGGGACGCTTCCTCTACCAACAAGTCTAAACTTTCTTGTTAGTGATTTATAAGCCAGAAATCCCCTTTCAAATGGAATCCAAACAGGAAGCAAGCTATTAAAGAAAACGTTTTAGACCTTTGACCTTGCTGTGATGTCGACCCAGATGGAAACGTCCCCAGTGCGGTTACAGGAAATATAGGCACTCTTGGAACGCTGCTTGACCGATCAAATTTGTGGACAGCAACTAAGCGTTGTATAATTCCTCATAAATCCTACAAACATTCAACCACTCGGTCTCGAGATACCGTGCTAACGAGCGTCTCGGACGGACGGACAGACGACCCGAAGACATCCACCACCTAACGGCAGAGACATAAAACGTGTACTTACATACTCGGCTTGAAAACCGCGCTAATAAACGCCGTTACGTCTGGTGATAAACAAAATGTCCTCCTTCCATTTTTACCACACCACCGTTAACCATCTAAAGCACCCTTTAGGAAGCCTTTGTTTTTTTCTCCTTTAAAAAGCGTACATTGCTGAAAGGAAAAGCTTTTTAAGGAGAACAATTCAAGCTCGAAGCGGTAGCGAGTAAGGGTGTAACAATACATCGTAACATGTATTGTATCGTGATGCAAAAATACCCATAGTGCATCTGTTCGAACACCAGAACTCCCAATCTGTGCCCAAAGCGCATGCTGGTCACGTGATCGCGTTCTTCGCGCAGACCTGCACTTATAAAGTCTGATAGTTATAGACATTATACGGGTAAAAAAGAGCTCTTCGGTCGCTTTCAAACCCCACCGAAATACCGACTTTGGAGCTCTATTTCCGCTACGGAGCTCGTTAGGGTTCGGCCGGTCGTTTTCAGTCTCCAGGTCAGAAGCTTTGTTTGTTCAATCAAATATCGTGGGAGAATTTCTTCATTGATTTTTACGACGTGCTGAACCTGAAGTGGGTTTTCTTTACATCATTAATCCGTCTGTTTGTAGCAGTTTTGTTTTGCGTTTTGTTTGTTCACGAAAAAAAAAAAACAAACACATACAAAGGAGTCTTTCCAGGCATCATTTTTCTTCGTTCGTATTCCGTTCGAAATAGTCTTGGAATCAAAATCGCCAAGCCGCTATCGTGAATTGCAGCGAACTGTGTCTGGAGTGAATCGTCACACCTATAGTGACGAGATGCCTTCACTAGTGTAAGAACTGTCACGGGGAAACTGGTGTCTATCCCAGGGAGCTCGGGGAAACCGGAGGAAACCCCCGAAGCACAGGGAGAAGATGGACTCTCCATGCTCCCAAGGAGGAGGCGGGATTTGAACCCCCATCCCCGGAGGTGCAAGATAAATGTGCTAATGGCCGAACACCCTCCCCCTTCTCCACCCTGCGACTTATTACTAAAATGTAAAAGAAATAATGACCTACAGGTATCTGCATTTCCGCTTTTTCTAGAAGTAGCATCAACTAGTAAAAATTCCATGTCCGCGTAACTAAAATTCAAAAATCCGAATTTCAGATATCTACAGTTGTATTTTAGAGATCTTAAATCACAGATGTCTTGAATGTGAGTAAAAAAAAAAATATTTTTTTTGATATCTTAAATAACAGTTTTACCAGTTAAAACTCTCTCTCTCTCTCTCTATATATATATACATACATACACATGAGCTTATGGGTGAGCATGTGTGTGAGTGTGTGCTCGAAGGAACAGTATTGATCTGAGGTCAGCAACCCGATGACGTTCGATAATACAGCGGATGCACAGCTGCTCTTTGGGAAGTTTGTAGAGATGTAAGGATACGCTTCTGAATCGATATTTCATGCAGAGTTGAAGTCAAAATAAGACGTTGGAGGGAACTGGTGTGTTCTTTGAAAACGCTATATTATATATACTATACCCTGGGGAGGCTTAGCGAGCGTAAAATTGTTGAGTTCAGAGCCAAGGAATGCCAGACAGTGCGTCTCTTAACGTCGGAGTTCACCTACGAATCGACGGTCACACGGAATAGGAAGTGTCCTTCCTATTCCAGATGTAGTCGATACGCCGAGACCAGTTTTTTCCCTTCAGGGTCGTACTGCGAGTCAAAATCATAACGAACTCCATAAAAAACATCATTTGACTCGATACGACGAGGAACCTCGATTAAAAAATAATAATAATAATAATAATAATAATTCAATAGACTGTAAACTACACTCACCAGCCACTACCACTCTTTACAACCGCGTTGAACAGAAAAGCATCTCGGAACAAACAACACGTCAAAACCCGAGGCAGATGTGGAACAAACAACACGTCAAAACCCGAGGCAGATGTGGAACAACAGTAGGAGATCGCATCTGGTTCGACTCCTATCCGTGAAGAACAGGAATATGAGGCTACATTCTCACAGACTCACCTAAACCGAACGTTTCTATGCATTGAATGCGATTTGTCAAGTTTCGCTCATGTGCGAGGATGTCCACACACCCCTGACTATGTAAGAACCCCCTAGTGGTAGAAAAGCGTAATAGCAGGTAACATGACTACACGGAGCTGCTATATCACGTACTGTCCGTTATATCAGATCAGAGAGTAATTAATGAGTTCGGTGCTCGGAAGATGCAGACGGACGGAATGGAAAGTAAAATCGTATGAAAGGACCATTTAAGCTTTGAGGAGTGAGGAACGTGTTTTAAGAAACTCTGAAGATGCTGGGAGTGAGGACCGGATCATCGATCCGTTTTCGATTGGTATCGGCGTTTCCAAACCAACTACGAGTTGAATAATGACACGTCTTACCTCCATTGATGGTGCAATACATTACGTTTAAAAACCATCAGCGTAATCTCAGAGTTTCTGGATGTAGTTCCTAAATGGAATTTTTTATTTTTTTTAAATTGTTAGGCAGACGCTACTCGTAAAAGTGTTGAATAGACCGTTTTAGTTTCGCTCCTTGATTTAAAAAAAAAAAAAAAAAACTTTTTCAAAATCCGGGCCGAGACGCCTCACGTGACGTCATCACCAAAGCCCTCTTCGATTCACGTGCGTCGAGCACGAGTACAGCTAAAAGGTCTTGTTTACCGACAGACATCGCTGCAAAAGACATTTTCATTCAAGTGTAATTTCACCAATTCGAGTAGTTTTCCGTTTTTTAAAAAAAAAAACACAAAAAAACTCTTCAAATTGAAAAAACTCTTCAAATTGAAAACAAATTGCACATTTTGGGGGGGAAAAAAATCCTCAACAATCACACAAAAAAAACTCTGCCAATTTGAGGGCTTTTCTTTATGCGCGTGAGTGTGGCTGTGCCCGAAAACATCAATTTAGAACGTGTGGGTTTGATCAATGGGCGCTGCGTACGAGTGTACATACACACATGTTATAAAGGGGGTGGCATAGCAGTTAAGGCTCTGGGTGACTGATCGGAAGGTCGTGGGTTCAAACCCCCCTGTTGGGCCGTTGAGCAAGGCCCTTAACGCTTTCTGCTCCAGGGGGCGCTGTATCATGGCTGACCCTGCGCTCTGACCCGCTGGTGCATGCGCAGAGAAGAATTTCACTGTGCTGTGACCAGTAAAGCCTCATTAAATACCAGTTATCTTGTGCTCTTTGTTTTTTTCCACACAAGCTTTGATAAATGAGACCAGTATGGTGCAATCTAAGCGAACCCGGACTCTTACCTTGGCGATCTGCACACACCAGTTGAGCAGCAGCTGGGAGCCGATGTTGTCCTTGTGCTCGTGTACGTAGTCGAGCAGGCAGCCGTGGGGCATTAACTGGGTCACCAGCTGGATGGTGGGACTCAAACACACTCCGAGCAGACGCACCAGGTGAGGATGCTCTATGCTGGCCATGATCAGCGCCTCCTGAAGGAAACAAACAAACAAAAGAGATTTCTGATTTCACATTCACACTGTGATTCCACTCTCGTGGTATTGGATTACGTCGCGCTGTTCACCTGAGGCGTCGAATAAACCGCTTCGGTTTGTGCTGATGGAGTGAAATAGCTCAGCACATTTACATGGAAATGATAGGAGTGGATAGAAAGATGTTGTTCTGAAGATACACTATAATATTGCTTCATGTCGGCAGAAACAGAAAAAAATTCGCACTATCACATTTTCACTGGTTCGCATGCACGCTGCGTGAGACGGAGGGAACGATGAGACGGAGGGAACGATGGGAACGGTGAGACGGAGGGAACAGTGAGACGGAGGGAACGATGGGAACGGTGAGACGGAGGGAACAGTGAGATGGAGGGAACGATGGGAACGGTGAGACGGAGGGAACAGTGAGACGGAGGGAACGATGGGAACGGTGAGACGGAGGGAACAATGGGAACGGTGAGACGGAGGGAACGGTGGGACGGAGGGAACGGTGGGAACCATGAGATGGAGGGAACGGTGAGACGGAGGGAATGGCGAGATGGAGGGAACGGTGAGACGGAGGGAACGATGGGAACGGTGAGACGGAGGGAACGGTGGGACGGAGGGAACAGTGAGACTGAGGGAACGGTGAGACGGTGGGAATGGTGAGACGGAGGGAACGGTGGGACGGAGGGAACGATGGGAACGGTGAGATGGAGGGAACGGTGGGACAGAGGGAATGGTGGGAACCGTGAGATGGAGGGAACGGTGAGACGGAGGGAATGGCGAGATGGAGGGAACGGTGGGAACCGTGAGATGAAGGGAACGGCGAGACGGAGGGAACGGTGAGACGGTGGGAACGGTGGGAACCATGAAATGGAGAGAACGGAGGGAACGGCGAGACGGAGGGAACGGCGAGACGGAGGGAATAGTGAGACTGAGGGAACGGTGAGACAGTGTTGACGATGGGAACCATGAGATGGAGAGAACGGCGAGACGGAGGGAACGGCGAGACGGAGGGAACAGTGAGACGGAGGGAACAGTGAGACTGAGGGAACGGTGAGACAGTGTTGACGATGGGAACCATGAGATGGAGAGAACGGAGGGAATGGCGGGAATGGAGGGAACGGCGAGACGGAGGGAACGGCGAGACAGGGAACGGAGGGAACGGAGGGAGCGGTGAGACGGAGGGAACGGAGGGAGCGGTGAGACGGAGGGAGCGGCGAGACAGAGGGAGCGGAGAGACGGAGGGAACGGTGAGACGGATGGAGATGTACGCCCGGGTGGAAATGAATTCATCCCGTCTCATTCGGGAATCTTTCATACAAAACAGTGTGAATTTAAACCGCTGGTGCTTTTAAAGTA